>NC_057812.1:619662425-619676621 GCF_018294505.1 Triticum aestivum
CCTCTCCTCACGGTTCTCCTCCTCCCTCCTCTCCGGTGAGCTCCTCCTCCCTCCTCTCCGGTGATCTCCTCCTCCCTCCTCTCCGGTGAGCTCCTCCTTCCTCCTCTCCTCCCCTCCCCTCACGGTTTCTCCTCCCTCCTCTCCGGTGAACTCCTCTCCGGCGACCTCCTCCTCCTCTCCGGCGCTGTAGGCGAGCTCCTCTCTGGTCACCTCCTCCTCCTCCTCTCCGGTGACCTCGGCCCTACTCTCCGGTGAACTCCTCTCCGACAAAAGAACGTATAAGATCCAAAAATGAGAACAAAATTTGAAAAAATATCGTGCAAAAAACGAGCAAAAAAGGGCAAAAAAATCACGATCCAGATCCAAATTCAAAATTCAAAAATAGCAATGGCGCACGGTGGGGGTTAGACGGTGCGCCACTACTATTTTCCCGCCTTCAAAATTCACAAAAAAAGTCAAAAAACTTCAACAAAAAAAGTTACCAGTGGCGCACCTGTAGCAATAGTAATGGCGCACTACAGGGTGCGCCACTGTTACCGGCATGTGCCATTAGTATTTGTTACTAGTGGTGTGGTAATAGTGGCGCACCTGTAGTGCGCCATTAATGGCCAAAACAGGTGCGCCACTAATTAGCCTTTTCCTAGTAGAGTTTAGGTGGATGCAACACTATCGTACAAACTAAAATCCACCACCCTGACAAGTCACTAATGGGCAAATAAGTTTTCGAGTCTCTGGCCACTTGATGTTTCAAAAACAAATTCAGCTTCTGCGGAGACTTTGTCATTTAGGCTTAGACGCTTGCAGTGATCAGCACGCTATTCATTGTTGCGCCAGAGAACGCCAAACCTCATTACCTTGAGCACACTTGCCTCCAGAACAAAGAACCTAGCCAATTTAATCTCAGATGTGCTGCCTCGGTAGTCGATCAAATCAATTTCTGCAAGATGGAGATCAAGGCATTCGATGAGATTGTTATAGTGCAGCCCATTTTTCACTTTCGGGTCTTTTTATCTGCAAAAGGAGAGAACATATTAGAGCAGCTCGCTGTATAAGATTGCCATGTCATCAAGAGGTACCAATATCATTCACTCATACGATAGGGTTGGCTGGCTATTGATATTTTTTCACTCTCTCTCTCCCCCTCTCTCTCCCTCTCTCCCTCTCTCTCTCTCTCTCTCTCTTTCTCTTTCTCTTTCCTCTCATTTAACTATGAGTACGTGAAGAGCTTGGGCATTTGTTGCCTTCCAATATGTGGCCGATGCCATAATGCATCACAAGTGAAATTGGCATGTGTTTTGGCCTACACAGTGGAGGGCCGTTATAGCCCACTCTTGTACTACCTCTTATTTAGTATAAAATTTTGACCATATATTTATGTAAGAAAATGCCAATGCATGTCACTAAAAATTACACCATTTGAAATTATGTTCAAATACGAATCCAACGATATAGTTCTTAGTGACATGAATTAACATTTTGTCAGTTAAATCTATGGACAAATTTTGATGCTACAAAATAGGAAGAGTAAACCAAGACAGAGGTAGTACTTGCTCTTAGGGTAACCATAGAGTTTCTGGAGTAGTCTAAGTTACTTTCCACTATGACTAGCCTAGGCTACTATAGTAGTACAAAAAAAAACGATGCAGGTGATCACGTGAGAAAAAATACTAAAAACATTTCTTTTAGTGCAGTGCGTAGATGCAGTTTTGAACACTACACTTGTCATCGTAATTTGGGAAAATTGCGAAAATTTTGAGCTATGTTGTGATTACCGTTTACTAATAGGAAAGAAGTTTCACCTCGATGAGTTGCTTCTCCGTGCATGGAAAGCATGTAAGGAATCCAACAACTTGATCCAGATTGGGGCCGATAGATTTTATTGCCAAGATCTTCACCATGTGCATAGACTGGGTCAAGCTTGTGGGAATCATTTGCTGGAAGACGGTCGTAAATACAAAAAGAATAAATTTAAAAATGTGAATTTCAAGAAGACGGAGAAGAAGATGAGTGTTGTACCTGAGCGATTACGGATCCAATAAAGATTTCGGAGAATTTCGCAGACGAGTGCACCAACACTGTCAATTTCGGCGCATCAATGACCCTGATTTTTGTTGGACCTTCTAGATCTGATACAAGCAATCTCTCAAGGAAAGGTGCTTTCTCAATGACCATAACATGGAACAGCTAGAGTGATCTCTTCTCAATTGATGTCTTGTTGCGGGGCCATCAAGACACATAAATCCATCGGAGATTCGTCGAGGCGATGTGGAGGCTAATGAACCCGTGAATATGCTCAAGACGAAGGTACTCGAGCGCAGTACAGCTGTGGAGCAGGTGCTCCATAGCCTTCTTCGAGATGACAACATCGAAGAGGTCGAGATGCTTGGGTTGAGGGAGAAGAAGGGCGGGCGCGGCATTAATCTGGGGAAGATAGCAGGAGCTAAAGCTGGCGCGGCATAGCATTGGCGCGAGGCGGAGCACGGACGGCGGAAGAGAGCGACACCGTCCGGCTTCAAAGCTGAGCTCCTCGAGCTGATCTAGGGCGGGGGATAAGAACCACTCGTCGAACTTGGGTTGGACCTTGCAGTTGGTACTGAACATGCGGATGTCAAGGCGTCTGGCTGGCCCAGGGTGCGATGAAAGGATCTTGGAGACTGCGGCCATGCATTTTCAATCCCCGTCACAGAGGCAGCTGTCGACAGTGAGGTTGAGGGGGACGCGGCGCCAGAGGGGGCGCCACCACCGGGAGAGCAGGGCGGTCCGCACAGCAGATTTGGTGGGGAGGAGGCCGATGATGACGAGCAGCATGTCGTCGGGGAGGTTGGCTGCCTCGCCATCCATCTCAACCGGCGGCGACGCCGGTGTACACATGTGCTGGTGTGTGTTGTGTGCTGGGTGTGCGCGAGTGCGTCCTTCTGTGCATGCCGCCGCGCAGTGGTGAATTGTGCGTGAGTGCGTCCTCCACACAGAAGAAGTGTGTCCTCAATGCGCCCTCAATTTACTAGCGTGCGGGGTGCTACCCCGAGTGGTTTCAACTTTGTTTACTTCACCGCGTGTCAAATGGGCCTCTAGTTTACTTATTTTCACCCACTGCCACATGGGCCAGCACACGAAGATACAGAACACGAGCTGACAAAGCAGCATGTGGACTAGTTAACCGGTCAACTAAACAACATACGGAGCTATACGCTGACACAATGAGCGTATAATCTGTCGGTATAGAGTGTTCGTGTGAGAGGGGAGGCCCGTGAGAGATAGCAGAGAGAGAGAGAGAGAGAGAGAGAGAGAGAGAGAGAGAAAGAGCTACTCCCTCCATTCGATAATGTAGTTCCAACATTTTTTTAAAGTCAAACTTTTGAAAATTTGAACAAGTTTATAAAGAAATTACTTATATCTACAATACCAAAGATAAATGATAGTATGAAGTAAGTACATGTTGTGATGAATCTAATGATCTTTCCAGATGTAAATGTTTTTCTCCACATATACTTGGTCAAACTTTTCTAAGGTTTGACTTTTCAAAACATCCATATGCTTATGGACATGAGAGAGTCCCTAACTAGAGAGAGAGTGAAATAGAAAGAATGAGTGAAAAAAGTGTGTGTGTGTGTGTGTGAAAGAGACATGGACAACACTCGATAAAAGTCGAGAAAAAATGTGTGTGTCTTATGCAAACATATCACACATGCATCTTCGACAACGGAAGCAAGGTGAGGAGATAGTGTGTGGTTGTTTGCAACTGAGAGAGCAAGACCCCTAGCACGTGGCCAAGAGGGGTCTGACAAACAAGGGAGAGAGGTCAAGAGAGACGTACGAAGAAAATGCAGACATGGGAGGAGAGAGTGTATGTTTGTCATAGAGAGATACCCTGGAGATCGTGATGGGACTACATGGGTGGGAGATCGAGTGACAAGGTGTGTGCGCGATAGAAGATACCGCGAGAGATATTGAGATAGATGTATGGATGGAAGGAGACAATACGTGTGTTCTTGATGGCTAGTGAGAGATAATCATACTTAGGGGGGTGGAGTGCTTGCGCCTATGATGGAGTGAGGGATTATGATACTTATTAGGGGGGTGCATGTCACATAGAGAGAGAGAACAAGGGCGGAGAGTGTTGGATGGGTCTATATGTATAGAGCGAGCGAGACATGTGTATGTGTGAACCAGGGAGATATAAAGTTTGAGAGAGATTGAGGAGCCCCGATAAGGCTGAGTGGTGCGTCACATAGCTGAGAGGGGGGAAGAGATATTCCATCCGCTCGATAATGTAGTGCATGTAATTTTTTTAGAAGTCAAACTTTGGAAACTTTGAGCAGGTTTACACAAATGTTATTTATATCTTCAATACCAAAGATACATCATGTGAAACTACATCTCAGGGTGAATCTAATGGTATATGTTTGCCGTTCCAGATGTAATTGTTTTCTCCACGTACATGGTCAAACTTTGTGATGTTTGACTTTTCAATAAATCAATATGCTATGGACCGACGAGAGTGCCTAAGTCGAGAGGGATCAAGTGCGTGTGAAGGAGAATGAGTAAGTGTGCAAAAAGAGTATGTGTGTGAAAGAGAAAGTGACAACAAACAATAAATTAGAGAGAGAGTGTGTTTTTTCATTTCTTAGGCGAAAATATCACGCATGCATCTCCGAGATAGAAAAGCGAGGCGAGGACATACACGAAGATAGCTAGTGTGTGATTGTTTGCAACGGAGAGAGACACCCCTATAGCACATGTCCAATAGAGGTCTGGCCAACAAGGAACAAAGGTCGAGAGGGGCACATGGAGAACATGGACACATGGGGAGGACGAGAGGGTGTGTTTGTGATAGAGAGACCCCCTCGAGATCGTGAGGGGACTATATGGGTGGGAGATCGAGGGAGGTGCGTGTGTGATAGAAAGATGCCCCGAGAGAAATCGAGATAGACCATGCACATGTTTGTGATGGAGACTAAGATTAGCTAGTCATATACATATAGGGGGGACTGCGTGTGCCTACAATTGAGTGAGAGACCATCATACTTGGCTAGCTAGGCATGAGGTTGTGTGTGTGTGTGATATGGAGAGAGAACGAGCGAGAGAGATAGAGTTTTAGATGGGCCTATCGAGTGCGAGTGAGATATGCATGTGTATGTGTGACCCAGGTAGACGGAGAGTTTGAGAGAGGGGGCGAAGAGCTCCGAGATGACATAGTGGTGCGTGAGAGAGTTAGGGGCAACGAGGCAAGGAATTTGTGTGCGTACGATGGGTGCACCCAAGATATCTAGCTTGGACTAGAGAATCATACATAGTGTGCGAGAGAGACCTATAGATGGAGTATATATGCATGCGAACTAGAAAGACCCCCCCCCCCACACACACACAAAGAGAGAGAGAGAGAGAGAGAGAGAGATGGAGAGAAAGAGAGAGGACCAATAAGGTTTGTGTGTTGGATGCGTGTGACATAATTGAAGATTGTCGGCGAGAGAGAGAGAGAGAGAGAGAGAGAGAGCAGGAGTCCGGGAGAGGGGGAGATCGCGTTTTATGCATCAAAGACTGATATAAACCATGTTTCGATATAAACTTGCATTCAAATATTTAAATTGGAGAACATGTTGTCTGCAATCCACACATGAACGGATATATGCGTATATCAAACAAGTTCATTAATTTGACCTTCAACATGTTCATGGAGTACTATAATACTGTACAACATGCTATTCGATTGAGGTGTTCAATTATGGATTTAGTTCACTATTTTGACCTGGTGAACGAGCTATTTCATTGAATCGAGATATTTCATTTCGGGTTTGATTCCCGTTTTTGAGTGGGTCAACTATTTGTCATATAGTAAATCGCTAGCAACGAGCATGTAAAAACACATTACTCCCGAGCATCATCTCTCCATCTAAAAAAGAAGTGGCAAGCTAATATTTGTAAATTTGATTCAAATCGACTTGGTAAGGTAGACGTGGATGCTCGTTCTCCCAAATTTTGAACAAATCGTTAAACATCCTCTGCTCGGTGGAATTTGCCCGAGCAAATAAATGGGAGACGCAAAATTACCGTCCTGTGGGAGATGCATTAATTGGCCCGTTGTGCATCGAGGGTAGGTTCGTTACTTCATCTAAGCGTGCCTTCTCCTCAGTGGAAATCACATGTGCCGAATAATTCATAAACCATGGTCAGAAAAACACGCTCTCCTCACCCGAAATAGCTCGCACCCACTTTTTCAAAACACACTCTCCTCGCCCGTAATCGCTCGCACCCACTATATTTCAAAACACGCCCTCCTCGCCCGAAATCGCTCCCGCCCACTATTTGGGGAGAAGCAAAGTTACTCTACTTTCCCCAACCCTTAGTACACAGACCCAAGTCGAGAAGCCTAAAGGCAGGGGTAGAACTGTAACTCCCCCTCACATTTCAGACAAATGCGTCCGTAAAACATGGTTCCACTCCCCTCCCAATTCTCCCGCCCATTCATACCTCGTGGGCGCCAAATCACCTTCTCCCCGAAAGCTCCCTTCTCCCGAGCCGCGAAACCTCAGCCCCTCCTCCATGGCGCCCCCACCGCACCAATTTCATAGCCGCCCTCCTCCCTAATGCCAGAGACGTTGTCCATTTGTCGCTGTGCACTGGGCCGTGTGCCTCTTACTTCGTGTTGCTGGATCTGCCTCGACGACAGCCGCGGGAACCGTACCAGAGTCGATTCACCCCCGCCATTGTTCATGGCTCCGGAGCGGCTCCAACTTCGGATCCGTCCAGAGTCCCGGTGCTGCTTCCCCGTAGCCGTCGACCGTCGTGACATCGGTGTTTCCCTGCCGCCGGTGGCCACCGCAACCGCGCCGGCCTCACCGACTCGGCAGCTGGACCTGCCAACTTCACCATGCCGCCAGATAGGTCGCACCCTCATCTCAAGTCACTTTATTTAGGCATCAGTTGTCTGAAATTCTATTCTGGGCCAATCGATTCCCAAAGGGAAGCCGCACCCCTCGAGGCGGCAGAGCACCTAGGCTACCGGTTGGCTGGTGTCTAACATAAGGGTGCTAGGCCGCAAGTTCGCCATGGTAGCAGCGCTTAGATGGCTATCTTAGAGTTGTGTGGGTGCAATGTACTGCCGCCGCCTAATTTGGATGTCAGGGAGTCTTTGTGGATTGGCCCGGGGCGGCGCAACCACGGTAGTGTAGTGGGGCGGGGAGCGGGGTTTTGGCCATGGCCCCGGATGACGGAGGCAAGCTGCTCTGCCATTGGTCGCTGGCTCTTCGGGGAAGATTCCTAACAGCGTCAGCCGGGAGGCACAAGACGGCCATCAAGCCACCCGACGTAGATCGGATAGTACCAAAATAAAATAAAATCGTGTGACCCCAATTTAGTCTCAGTCAACAGACGTGTGACTACTCTCGTACCTTGATGTTGATCTCTTAGTGTATTTCTTCAGATCAAAGAGATGTGTCATTCTTAACATTATGCGTTATCTGCATCTTCAGCCACACCGTCTTCCGACTCACCGCAGCTGCTCCAACAAGGGAAGAATACACCAGAAGGGATCTATAGTCCCCACTCAACAGTTCCCTACATCGAATGTGCGTGCCCGACATGGACAGCCACAACAACTACAGGGCCATCGAAATGTCAACACATGATGCTCACTCCTATGGATGGCGGCCAGATAGGTTGTACCCTCATCTTACTTGTGTGCAACATTTATGGCTTTGTTATTCATCTAAGCAAGGAAAATAGATTATCACACTTCACTGTATATTCATGCTGATCTCTTACGGGTCTTGTTCAGGAGTTAACGTTGTTCCATAGTTCAGCTAAGATACTTGTTCTTTAGCTAACGTTGTTCCATAGTTATCATCCATCAGCCAATGCTATCCCACAGGCTGGTGATTATAGTATTATACCACTTCTAGTATTACCTATGTTGTTCTTTAATACTTCTGCGTGCCATCTAGTTAATCTCGAGTACAAACGATACATATTTTGTAGCTTTCATCTGTGTTCTCCCTTTAGTTTTTGAGACCTGTTGCTGCTAGCTAACCCCAGTCCTACTATTTATGTCGTCTCCTATAGGCACTCATTACATAAATCTAACTACTAGTTGTCTTCCATGCATATCAGATATAATTGCACATACTGATATATCCACAAGAACCTCACGGAGCAATGTAAAGGCCAATAAACTTGATGTCAATGATACCCAATATGATGGAACATGTAAAGGCAGTTCTTCAGAAGACTTGCAGAAAGATGTTGAATCCTCTTCACCCACAAGGTCCTTTCTCTAACTTGGCCCGTGATATCGGTACAACATGCATATAATGTCATGGAGTGTATCTACTCTGTTGCAATGCCATGTGCTTAGCATGCTGATCATGCATGTAAATATGTCATGCCTTCTTGTTTTTCAATACCTATTCCATTCATGATAACATGTTTACAAATTCAAGTACTATCATTCTACTCTATCACAATGCCATCTGTTTAATTTGGACATCATGCTTCTGAATATCTTATGCATTGTTATTCATCAGTACGTAGTTCATCTATCTACCATACCATGCTTTTTTACATTGAAGTGTTGTTCTAGTGCTCTGTTGCAATGCCATCTTAGTTTCCCAATCATACACGTGTATGCTGCCTTAGTTTTTTCTGTATGTATTCTGCTAGCATACAGTTTTACATTCAACTAGTGTTTTTTTACTGTGTTGTCCTGTCGTATCCCTAGCTCTTACACCATACTCCCTCCGTCCGGATTACATGTTGCCGAAATGGATAAAAAAGGATGTATCTAGAACTAAAATACTCCTAGACCCATCCATTGTTTTCGGGGTGGAGGGAATACATGTCAATATGTCATGCCTTTCTATTCTTCAGTACCTATTCCATCTCTCTATTGTAGCATGTTTTATAACTGAAGCACCATTCTTCTACATAAGGCATGCAAGGGGAAGACGACTATGTTAGAATCTGAAGGATTACAAACCAGGCCTTTGCAAAAGATCCAAACGCCAGGACATAATAAACCAACTCCAGTTTTTATAGATACTGCTCCAGCACAGAGAAACCCAACTCCTACTCATAATAAGCAGATTCCAGTGGCCAAAGAACTAGTCCGCTCCAGTCCAGCAAAAATATGTCAACTCCATTCTAAGAAGCGTGTGCATATCCTTGCATCATGAAATTTTATAGCATGCTGATCATATTTTCTACATGTTTCTTACCCATCTCTCTTTTAGAAAATAAGCTTAACAGATAGAAGAATTTCTGCACTGGTATCGTCTGTGAGGAAAGATTCTTGCAGGAATTCTCTGTACTCCAATGCAGATGTAAGTACCTGTTGTATATCACTATATTTTTACATCAGCATGTATTTTGTTAATTGGCATGAATCCAACCTTTATCTGATCTAAATTTAGTTGTAGCAAAATGTATTATTAAAGACCACAATGTTGATTTTTGTAAGGAAAACTGCCTGATAGTTTTTCATCCTCAGCTGCATGAGTGTACTATCTCATATCAGTGGGTTTGATTACTTTGGTACTGTAGTGGGTTTTCAGTGTTTTTTTATTGTGTTGTCATGTCGTGTCCCTAGCTCTTACATCATACTCCCTCCGTCCGGATTACATGTCGCGGAAATGGATAAAACTAGATGTATCTAGAACTGAAATACGCCTAGACCCATCCATTTATTTCCGTATGGACGGAATACATGTCAATATTTCATGCCTTTCTATTCTTTAGTACCTATTCCATATCTGCTGTAGCATGTTTTATAATTCAAGCACCATTCTTCTATATAAGGCATGTAACGGGAAGACGGCTATGTTAGAATCTGAAGGGTTACAAACCAGGTCTTTGCAAAAGATCCAAACGCCAGGAGATAATAAACCAACTCAATTTTTCATAGATACTGCTCCAGCATAGAGAAACCCAACTCCCACTGATAATAAGCAGATTCCAGTGGCCAAAGAACTAGTCCGCTCCAGTCCAGCAAAAGAATGTCTACTCCATTCTAAGAAGCGTGTGTGTATCCTCACATCATGAAATTTTATAGCATTCTGGTCATATTTTCTACATGTTTCTTACGCATCTCTCTTTTAGAAAATAGGGTTAAATGATAGAAGAGTTCCTTCATTGGGATTGTATTCGAGGAAAACATGTTGCGGAAATTCTCTGTGCTCCAATGCTGATGTAAGTACCTGTTGTATATCACTATATTTTTACATAGGCATGTATTTTGTTAATCGGCATGAATCCAACCTTTGTCTGATCTAAAATTACTTGTAGCAAAATGTTAAAGGCGCAAATGTTGATTTTTGTAAAGAAAACTGCCTGGTAGTTTTGCATACTGAGCTGCATGAGTTTACTATCTCATATCATGCACATTACTGAATTGTAGTGCTGCTCTGGTTGCCCATTCATTCATTGTCTCAATGTTGCTTTCGTATTACCTTACCTGGCTGATGATAGTTGTGCCATATTGTGTTCATTTGGTGTTGGCTAGTTGCCCAAACATTGTTGTGCCAATGTTGCTTTCCTATTATCTGACTTGGCCAATGATAGCAATGCTAGTGTCTTAATTTGGTGTAAGCTACTGAAGATAAGAAGACAAACTCTGAAAACAGCAAGGCAACCCCATTGTTTCTTTCCAATAAATCTAGGCCAGGTAATATGCCAATAACTCATGATTAATCTGTTTGGTTCCCCTCCTAATTTATGTTATGATGCAGTGGTCGAGACACTCTCCACTATAAATAATACAAGCCTGCAAAAATCGCCATCTGAATCTGTTAAGTATCCTCTATCTCGAATGCAACGGAAAAATGTATGTTTGTGAGCCAATTAATGGCTAAAGGAATGATGGAAATGGTGGAGGAATCGGAGGTGCAGAGTCATGCGACACAACAACTGATCAATGTTTCCAAAGACAGTGTAGCAAAGCAGCAAGAACTTGCCCACATGCTTATGGGCGTCATCCGTGCTGAGGTTGCAGCTTGTGACGTTGTAGATCATTAGGTTCTGTTCATTTGTTTGCACTGGCATCAATCTTTGATTGCCCAGTGGATGTAATTTCCTGTAATGTATATTGGATGCCGTACCTTTTCTTGATTGGTTTTTGTCCTGTGCATAATTGCTCGTCGTAATGGGCTCAAATTATCTAATTTTGCCTAAATACATGTACGAACTTTAGTGGGACCATTAAATTAATGGGCCGTTACCAGGCCCAAAGTTAATGGTCGGCCCTCTTAACTCCCGGGTCGTTAACAGGCTGACATCAAAGCGGGCAACAGGTGGGCCCAATTGATTTCATGGGCCGTTAACAGGCCGTTACTAAGCTCAGGATACATATGGCCCAAATATACTATGGGCGTTTAGCAGGACGAAAGAGACAGCGGACTTCTACTGGACCACGAAGAGAATGGGCCGCTAAGAGGCCGAAAGTCAGGCCGTATTGTAAATGGCCCAACAGTGTTGTGGGCCTTTAGCAGGCCGAAAGAGAAACCGGACTGGTATTGGACCATGAAGGGCATGGGCCATTAAAAGGCCAAAACTCAGGTCCGACTACAAATGGCCCAACTCATTTATGGTCCATTAATAGGCTGAAAGGCACACAGGGACGGCAATTGGACCAACAATTAAATGGGTCGCTAAAAGGCCAAAAATCAGGTCCAACTACAAATGGCCCAAAAGATATATGGGTCGTCACCAGGCTGAAAGACACACTGGGTCGGAAATTGACCCAATACTTAAATGGGTTGCTAAAAGGCCGAAACTCAGGTCCGACTACAAAGGGCCCAACTGATTTATGGGCCGTCAACAGGCTGAAAGACACACCGGTCCGAAAATTAGCCCAGTATTTAAATGGGTCGCTAGAAGGCCGAAAGATGTACATTGTGAAAATTGGCCCATCCACTGAATGGGCCGTTAACAGGCCGAAATCTCATCGGGCCAATATTGAGCCCAAATATATAGCGGGCTATTAACAGGCTCGAACTGACGATGGGCTGCAATGGTGTCAAATCTTTAACGGGCCATTGACGGGCCGAATTGGCACATCTCGTATGGGCCACGGGCTTAAATGGACCTGACATAATTAGGCCTTATATGGGCCGGCCTGCTATTTTTTACTGGGCCGGCGTTTTTCACCGGAATGGGCCACTGTTGGGCCATGCCACGTGTCGACCTATCATAGGTGCCTCCTGTCAAATGAGTGCATGACATCTGTCCCAACGATGAGGCAACACGTGTTTCCTCCAGCCAATGATGATTTTGCACGTGCAAAATCCCCATTGGTCCGGGCTGTTAACGGGTTATTGGATCCAAACCCAGATCCGATTGCTTAACGGTGTTCCGTTATGATGGATGCCACGTGTCGGTCACCCTTGACGAAAGCACTTCTATGACGCGCGATTTATCGTCATGGAAGTGGACACTTCCGTGATGATAATTTTGGTAATGTCATGGAACACTTCTATGACAGCACAGGTAGGACTATCTTGATTCTGTCATAAATTTGTCATGGATGTACATGCATGACAGAAAACATGACCTACTGTGACAAATACGTATCATCACACGAGTGTATTTTTTTGTAGTGGTAATACCCTGTATCCTGCTTGATTGATATTGATGAGTATGAGGGTTACAAGAGTTGATCTACCACGAGATCATAATGGCTAAAGCCCTAGAAGTCTAGCCTGTATGATTATGATTTCATCTACAGACTAAACCCTCCGATTTATATAGACACCGGAGGGGCCTAGAGTTGTACAAAGTCGGTTGCATAGAAAGGAAATAATTCATCTGGCCGCCTAGCTTGCCTTCCATGCAAAGGAGAGTCCCATCCGGACATAGGAGGAAGCCTTCTATCTTGTACCTTCATGGCCCAGTAGTCCGGCCCACGTCACACAGGCCGGACGCCCGAGGACCCCTTAATCCAGGACACCCTCAGCGGGTGTGATGTGAGGGTCGTGGATTGCCGTTCGATCGTGGTGCATCCAACGATGCACGCACGTGATCCGCATGGCTGTGGTTCCGGCCAATCATAACGCAACAAAAAATAGGCTCAGCGCACACTGTTTCCAAAAGCGTCAGAGATGAACCATGTGCGATAATGATCGAGAAAAATTGTAAGGGAAGCCAAATTTCCGTTGTTGTTTGTGCTTGAGCTATTTAATACCACCGCACTGTACTGTTGCCCGGCCCCTGTGTCCCAGAGCTCTCTCCGGGCGTCGTCCATGGCACTGCGATGCACAGTAACTAGAAAGGAAGCGATGCTATCCCACCGCGCCGCGTTCCTCGCTGCCCGCGACCACACAGATGGTAAGGAAGTGATGGCATCTTGCCACACCGAGTTCATCGCGCCGGCAACCAGACAGTTATATGAGCGAACTTTGAGGCTGCCATGGCCGAATGGGTGGTGGATCTAGAGGCGGCCAAAGCCGCACAGAAGGAGCAAAAAAGGCAGAAAGCAGTCAAGAAAAGAGAGTCCCGCCGCCGCAAGAAAAAAGAGGCTGCACGCCGTGGTTAGGAGAGCTTGGTGCAGATCGAAGCATGGTGGGCTGCCGCCTACAAGGCCGGGAAGGAGAATGCCGGCATCTGGCCAGCATGCCCTGATGGCAGCATGTGAGAAGTAGTTTAAGTTTGTAGTATTAGAGAAAATTACCAGTAGTATTTTAAGTTTGTAGTATTAACGTACAATGTCGGTAAGAGCATCATTTGAGGGCTTTGAGCATTGATTAGCATGTGTGCCCGTGTGTGTTTTTTTGCGTTACTCATTAGAAGATCACAAAACACACAGTTTTTATGCCGTACCCGTCTGCGTTTTTTGCGTTAATGACCCATAAGTCAGTTACCTGTGTGATATTTCCTAATAAACCAGACGTACCATTGACCGAAAAAAATCAAGTGCACGTGTATTTTTTTGGAGACGGGACCTGCCAACTTTGTTTTTTCTCGCACACAAGTATTCTATGCGCTTCGTCTGTGTTGTGTGTTTCCCCCGCCCAGGTTTCAAATTTGGCACCGAAATTTTCATTAGGCATGCGATTTCAGAATTTATTCCTCCAACCACATCCCCTTCCCCTCAGTATCCCCCCTCCCTCGCACCTCCCCCTACCGGCATCTCAAACCGCCGACGCCGCAACCATAGCTTCAACCACATCTACGTTCTGCTCGGATCCAGTCAGGTAACCCACATCTCTATCA
>NC_057812.1:619976936-620126555 GCF_018294505.1 Triticum aestivum
ACTATGTACTTCGTTCCTGAATCGCTTGCTACTCTCCCTATTAGTCCTAATCTGGATCTAAGCTTTCATAACCCACTGGTTCGTCAAATGTTTTTGCTTCACAATTCTCTTCGTGAAGCCTATCCCCCTAACTGCACTGTAGGGTACGACACCAGCGTCTTCAGAATGGATTATTGATAGTGGGTGTACAAATCACATGACTGGCAAAAGAAGCCTTCTTATGGACTCAACCTTACGTCCATCCGACAAGAGCCACATCACATTTGCTGACACTGGTAAAAGTAAGGTATTGGGTCTAGGTAGAGTTGCAATCTCAAGGGATCAACACATGGATAAAGTCATGCTTGTTGAATCCCTTGGCTTCAACTTAATGTCTGTCTCAATGCTTTGCGATTTAAACATGATCGTAATATTTGGAAAATATCGTTGCCTTGTTCTAATGGAATCTGACAAGTCTCTAGTATTTGAAGGGTATCGAAAAGATGATTTGTACGTGGTAGATTTCTCAGCAGGACCACAGCTTGCCGTATGTCTTCTAGCAAAAGCTTCAGAATGCTGGCTCTGGCATCGGAGGCTTGGGCATGCTGGCATGAGGAACCTCCACACCCTGGCAAAGAAGAAGCATGTCATAGGCATCGAGGGCGTCAAGTTCAAGAAAGATCACTTATGCGGTGCCTGTGAGGCAGGAAAGATGACGAGGGCCAAACATCCCTCGAAGACAATCATGACTACTACTCGACCCTTCGAACTGCTTCACATGGATCTTTTCGGTCCCACTCATTACTCAACTCTTACTACTACTGCTTGTCTCTATGGCTTTGTCATTGTTGATGATTATTCTAGATATACTTGGGTGCACATAATCCTTTACAAGACTGAAGTGCAGGATGTCTTCAGACGCTTCGCCAATCGAGCAATGAACAACTATGGCGCCAAGATAAAGCATATCAGAAGTGACAATGGCACTGAATTCAAGAACACTGGCCTTGATACATATCTTGATACCTTGGGCATCACACATGAATTCTCAGCCCCGTACACGCCACAGCA
Source organism: Triticum aestivum (assembly GCF_018294505.1). Lineage (NCBI taxonomy): Eukaryota > Viridiplantae > Streptophyta > Magnoliopsida > Poales > Poaceae > Triticum > Triticum aestivum. The sequence continues at coordinate 619,977,987 of NC_057812.1, forward strand.
GAATGGCGTCGTCGAACGCAAGAACAGAACACTCATTGAGATGGCCAGAACGATGCTAGATGAATACAAGACTCCAAGAAAATTCTGGCCTGAAGCCATTGATACTGCATGCCATACAATCAATCGTGTTTATCTTCACAAGCTTCTGAACAAGACATCTTATGAGCTCCTTACTGGCAAGAAGCCAAATGTCAGTTACTTCAGAGTATTTGGCGCCAGGTGCTGGATCAAGGACCCACATCACACCTCAAAGTTTGCACCAAAAGCACATGAGGGTTTTATGCTTGGATATGGAAAGGATTCGCACTCCTACAGAGTCTTCAATCTCTTTCATTATAAAGTGGTTGAAACAGTGGATGTGCGGTTCGATGAGACCAACGGTTCACAAAGAGAGCACCTGCCAAATGTGCTAGATGAAGTTCCATCCAGTGAATCAATCAAGCTAATGGGAACTGGAGAAATTATACCTTCTGAAGCTCATCCTGAAGAAGAACTTATCATCTCAGCACCTGATCAACCTGAAGACAATGCTCAGCCTGAAGACATTCCCTCTAACAACGACAATGATCAGCAAGAGCAAAATCTTCGCCCTGTACATCCTCGTGTTGCCAATGAAGTGCAGATTGAAAGAATAATTGATAGCATCAATGCACCCGGTCCACTCACTCGTTCAAGGGCAACTCAGCTAGCAAATTTCTGTGGGCACTTCGCATTCATCTCAATAACAGAACCCAAGAAAGTTGAAGAAGCCTTCATGGAACCTGAATGGATTCAAGCTATGCAAGAAGAGCTTCAACAGTTTGAGCTGAATAATGTATGGGAACTGGTTAAGCGTCCCGATCCTCGGAAGCACAACATAATAGGCACAAAATGGATATACCGCAACAAACAAGATGAGCACGGTCAAGTTGTCAGAAACAAAGCTCGTCTCGTTGCTCAAGGATATACTCAAGTGGAAGGCATTGACTTCGATGAAACATTTGCTCCTGTGGCTAGACTTGAAGCCATACGCATACTGCTGGCCTATGCAAATCATCACAACATACTTCTTTATCAAATGGATGTGAAGAGCGCCTTTCTCAATGGCAAGATTGAAGAAGAAGTGTATGTTGCACAACCACCTGGCTTTGAAGATCCAAAACATCCTGACATGGTATACAAGCTCAACAAGGCACTGTATGGCCTCAAACAAGCCCCTCGGGCCTGGTATGACACACTCAAATACTTCCTGAAGAGCAAAGGCTTCATACCTGGTTCCCTCGACCCCACTCTCTTCACGAAGACATATGATGGTGAACTGTTTGTGTGCCAAATATATGTGGATGACATTATCTTCGGGTGCACCAATCAGAAGTACAGTGAAGAGTTTGGATTTATGATGCAAGAGCAATATCAAATGTCTATGATGGGAGAGCTGAAGTTCTTTCTCGGTCTTCAAATACGACAGCAACGCAACGGCATCTTCATATCTCAAGAGAAGTATCTCAAAGATTGCCTGAAGAAGTTCGGTATGCAAGACTGCAAAGGCTTCACGACGCCAATGCCAGCCAAGCATCATCTGGGTCCTGACGACAATGGTAAAGAGTTCGATCAAAAGGTATACCGCTCCATGATTGGTTCTTTACTTTATCTATGTGCATCTAGGCCAGATATTATGCTTAGTGTTTGCATGTGTGCTCGATTCCAAGCGGCACCAAAGGAGTCGCATCACTTAGCTGTGAAGCGAATTCTTCGATATTTGGCTCACACCCCAACTCTAGGATTATGGTATCCAAAGGGCTCAGAGTTTGATCTGGTTGGATTCTCGGATGCTGATTATGCTGGTGACAAAGTGGATCGCAAGTCTACATCAGGCACATGTCATTTTCTGGGACGATCACTTGTATGTTGGTCTTCAAAGAAGCAGAACTGTGTATCTCTCTCCACTGCTGAATCTGAATACATTGCTGCTGGATCTTGCTGCGCTCAGCTTCTGTGGATGAAGCAAACACTCAAGGACTATGGCATTCATCTGAAGCAAGTGCCACTCTACTGCGACAACGAAAGCGCCATCAAGATTGCCAACAACCCAGTTCAGCACTCGAAGACAAAGCACATTGAAATTCGTCATCACTTTCTCAGAGATCATGTTGTGAAGGAAGATATTGATATCATACACGTCAACACTGAAGAGCAATTGGCAGATATCTTCACCAAGCCCTTGGATGAGAAGAGATTTTGCAAGTTACGGTGTGAGCTAAATATCCTGGAATCCTCAAATGTCCTGTGATCAGGCACACATCCTAACCCTTATGCATATTGATGACTTAGATGTGCAACACACGAAGTAAAGTATATCTTCAATCAATGAAGACATACATTCTAAGTGTGAATACATTAATGTGGAATTTGACTTCGGAGCGCCACGATAATTGTGCGCCGTGTCTGGGTCTAATACTTCCTATACGGTGGGTAACGCCACCACCAAATGTTCTATTTGAAGTGTTTCACTCATGGCGTTACCTTGCTATGTCTTCACATTTGGTTTGGCTTCAATCTCAACATGTTTTCATGATTATCTTCACTATGTTGATTATATACATATATACTAGTGTTCTGTCCTCTACAGCATTCACTTATAGCTATGTCTTCTTGTTGAATCTTTTGAACTAAGTGAATGTGATCGGACCCTAACCTCTCTGTGCTTTCTATCTCAAACTCTATCTCTCCAAATCATATGCATTCTATTGAAACTGTCGAATGTCTTCTCTGCGTCCTTGTCAGCAGAAGATACAGAGACAAACCTTAAGTCCGCTTTCAATGCTCATTCCTCCACATGAAACCCGGAGAAGTAGGAACGTCCACCCGACAATCCAGGCGTGCGTGGGACGTGGAACAAACCCCAAAATTCTGCATGATGGCCACGTGTTCCTCAGATGCGAATCGCCAGGGGCACCTGTGTAATAACGCAGTGCCGCCCCTGTACCTATAAATACACACTTCACAGCGGTCATTATCTCTTCTTCCACTCTCGCACGAACCCTAGCGCCACCGCTAGCCCTCGACGACGCCGGCGACGAAGCGCTTCGCTGCCGCAACCTCTCCGACGCCGTCTTCACGCCGACCGCGGACATCGTCCTCTCCGCCGTCGCCGTAGGTGTCCTCCGTCGCCAAGTTAGGGCACGGAAGATCGAACTGCTCGGCCTCCTCTTCCACTCCGTCTAGCAGTTCTTAGTGTGGTAAATAAAACTTCCTTTTTACGGCACCGTTGATCCTATGGCTTTGTCACTTTCTACCACAAGCAGTTTCTATTCACACAAGTTAGATCTCTCTCATACTGCATCTCATAACATGCCTAGTATATTCACTTATGCTTCACAAAGTAGTTAGATTCCTCACTTGTACTGATCTCTGGATTCGTACAAATCTGGAACCAACTCCTTATCTATGAGTGAATGTCTTCGCACGATGAGGTCAATGTCTTCTAAACTGATTTATATTCAAAATCTTCTGAGAATGCATATGACCTCTTCCCCTTCCCTCGCACCTTAATGCTGTCACAGGTACATGTCCGTGGGAGAATCCCTTGGTTCTCATAGTCTGCATTCATTTGCAGAATTCTTACAGCATCATATCAATTCTCCCGAAGCCAGTTCCTGTCTGTCCAGCAAGCGAAAGCCCTTGAAGCCTTTGAACGTATTGAAGCCTTTCAGTTTAAAGTTCATGGCTTCAGAGAAATCAGCAAGGAAGGGTGGCAGAAAGCGTCGTGGAGAAACATCAAGAGATCTGCCAGATGACCTCTCAGAACTGTACAAGACAGATCCTGAAGAGGATTACAATCAGCGCAAAACACGAATCCAATGGATTCGACGCTATTGGGCAGAACAGTGGTTCAAGTACAGATTTGTGACAAAGGAATATGCTGAAAAGAATGCCATCAAGCGACCATGGGGAGACATCCTCTACAAAAATCTTCAACCCAGGACCAGAGATGAAGCCATTGAACAAGGCTTCTATCCCTGCATGGTCCGTGGACCACAGCCTGCGGATGCTGACCCATCGTCACTGCTATGGTGTCGTGACGACATTCTGTTCAAGCGCAACTTTCAGTTTGCCCAGAACTCAGCGAAGCAGAACAAGAAGACATTGGGACTAGACTTCAACCCTGGTCCTTCTGCTCCAAGGGCTGACGGCACCCGTGATGCAGAACCCAATGTCGTCGGTCCTTTCTACAACCTTGAAGGTCTCATCACCCATATCTTGGTTCAAGGGACAGCCGTGAATGAGCCTGCAGCTGACGCTGAATCAGATGAAGCGCCTGCAGCGCCGAAGCCAAAGAAGTTGAAGAAGCCTAAAGCTTCAAAGCCTGCCCCTTCACCAAAAATCTCACGAGCGAAGCCACTGGCAACTGCACCTCCTGAAGACAGTGTGCAGTCTGAAGATTTGTCACGCATCTCCAAGCCCCAGAAGGTCAAGATGCCTCTGCCACACACCGGCCAAGAGCTAACTGCTGCTGCCATTCTGCGCAATGATGCCATTGATCTGTCAAGTGATGAAGATCTTGCAGATGACGCTCTTGAGCAACTCATCAAGAGCAAAGAAGAAGCAGAAATCTTCAATGATCTGCCTCTCTTTGATGTAACAATCATCCACAACTTCATTGATGAATGGTTTGACACGCCAAACATCAGCTTCGACGATCTGCAACTACCCATTGGCCTCAGTGTCGCCTTCCATGGCGCCATTGCTTCAGAGTTAGCCATCGCCCAGCGCATTGTTGAACTGAAGCAGAAGATTGACTTTGAGAAATCTCAGTTCAAGAAGCATATGGCCAAGCTCAGCGTGCAAGACGTGAAGAACTTCAAGATTATGCTGCACGAGCTCAAGGAAGCCTTTCTAAAGAAACGTGCAGAAGCTCAGGGTTCTCGTGAGCGCATGAAGGTCTTGGCTGATAGGTGTGTGCAAGCCTACAATGAGGCTGAGAAGCGCAAGGCCCTTGGGCGTCCTGGCATCGACCCCAGGATGGCTGCCAAGAAGACGAAGAAGCCCGCTATGGCTGAACCCGAAGCACCAAGGCAGGAAGCAGATCCCCTTGTCTTCCCAACTAGCATGACTGGCCCGAAGCCAAAGGCCAGGTCAACCGCTTCAGAACTGAAGAAGACCAGGACTGCTGAGGCTGAAGCAAGGAAGAGAAAACATCCTGAAGCCTCTGCTACTGCCCCCGCCAAGAAGAAAAGAAAGACCAAGAAGGAACGGGCTGCTCCCACAGAGCCCTTGATTGTTGAACCCATTTCCATGGTTCACCCCGACGCCGATCCACAAGAACGTCAACTGACTGTCCATGAGCCTGCTTTCACAGAGGCTCATGAAGCTGAAGACTTTCCAGCAGCTGATCCCATCGCTGCTGAAGACATTGGTCACCATGACCATGTTGAAGATGATGCAGCCCTTCCTCAGCTAGAGCACCAACAGGTATCATCGCCTGTGCTCACGCACAGCGAACTCATCAGCATTGGTCGTCCACTGACGCCAATTGCACAGGATGCTTCATGGGCGGATCGCCCACAAGAGGAAGAAGACTTTGAGGCCCAGCCAACAGCAACTCCACAGGCGTCACCCGCGTTGCGCAGGCTTCGCAAAGGTCCAAGGCCTCAAGTCTCTGCTGAAGACAATCCGGCTGCATCAGCCGCTGAAGAAGAAGTCCCACAAGTTGCCACTCCCCTGTCCCACCAAGAAGCGGTTCTCGAGGAGAACGTGATCGTGACCGACCCTCCTGCTCGTCAAGTGGAGGTTGAACATCTTGAGGCTGCCACCACCAACACCACTGAAGCCACTGACGCTGTCATGGCTGAAGCTAATGTGGAGCCCTCACCAACAAAAGCACCAGAAGTCAGCGAAGCCACTGATCCCGCCGCTTCTGTTCCTGCGTCTGCTGCCGGTCCCCAGTTCGACTATCATGTTGAGCACAGGCCTCAGGTGCAGAAGCCAATCCCAAGATTGCCAAGGTTCCCAGGTCCTGCATCAGCACCTGGCTCCTTCAATATCAATGGCTTCAGAGCAGACAACACATTCTTCAATAGCTCCAGGAACCCCTACTCAAGGGAAAGAATATCATCTGATCGGTTCTGGAGTTATCCGCAGCGAAGCTATTACTCATGCGTTCTTTACAACCAAGGTCGCATCTTCCCACACAAGCGCCTTGACATTGAAGCAATAGCTGGTCTGCCCTGTCTGGAAGAAGCTCTGGATTGCTTCAAAGAGGTTGGACTGCTGCCGTTCGTCACTGACCAAGAGCATTGGAATGAAGAGTTGCTGCTCCAATTCTATGCCACACTTCACATCCGCGGGTATAGCAGAGATCCGAAGACTTGGGTCCTGGAGTGGATGACAGGAAACGTTCATCACGAAGCCAAAGCCTTTGACATCATTGAGCTCACTGGTTTGCCCACTCCTGGCGATCTCTACGAGCATGGCTGTCAGCTTCATAGTGAAGCTATTGAGAGCATCTTTCAGAAGACTGAACCTAATATGAGTCAGATGCTCAGTATGATGAAGCCATTGCCCCAAGATGCTGCTTATCCCACGGAGTTCTTCATTGAAGACCTTGAGTATCTGCCAAGAACCATTTATCACATCATAAGGCGAACTCTCTGGCCAATCAAAGGACATTCTCCCCATGCCAAGCTGGAAGGTGCAATGAAGACTTTGGTCTTCTACATTCTTCATGGAAAATGCTTCAATACACAGGATTTCTTCATTCGCCAACTTGCTGCATCTGGCTCTGATCTATTTGGTTTCAAGTTCTACGCCCCTTGGGTGATGCGGCTGATCAAACTTCACTCCGCTATCTCATACCAGACCTCTGCCCGCAATCATCAGATCTTTTTGCCTGATGTGGATATGTCTATTGAAGCCATCTATTCTGAGCCTGCCAAGGAACCTCTAAGTCTTGTGAATGCAGAGCATCATGTGTGTATCCTTTGGCTGGCACTACACGTGCACCGCATCCTGCTCTCACTGAAGCCACTAACAGTACAAGTGCTCCAGGACCCAAGACGCGCACTCGTGTTCTCAACGACCGAGAGCTTCTTGCGGCTCTTCATCAGAAACAGGATAGGCATCATGACTGGCTGGAGCGTCAAATGCAAAGCCTCTTGGTGGATGTTAATCGCATTCGCAATCTTGCCACCAAGAATGCTTTTGTTGCCCATGAAACCTCTCGCCGCACATAGAAAGGGCTGACGCTGATGTGTTCTGAAGATGATCTTCAAGAGGATGGCTTCTCTGAGTGATTCAAGTTTGACTCCACACCTCCTCGAAGGGCAGTGCTGCGACGAACTCCATCCCTTGAAGACCCTGAGTTCTCTTCCTCTGCTGCAACTGTGAATGCCAGAGTGATCGAGGATGAAGATGATGCTACTTCACCTCGACCTCCTTCAGCATGCTTCGACTCTGCTCCAAGCTCTTCTGCACCGCCAAACACCACCAACGACCCTGCTGCTTCACCTACTCTTCATGGGAACGAGTAGATGCTCTATGTCTTCAAACCTTTTTGGTCCTTACTGACAAAAGGGGGAGAAGCATATGAGTTTTATAGTCTTCAAGCGGGTCCATATGGGCGGGCGCTTTATATTTTGCTTCGTGCTTACAACTCTCGTTTTGCTACATTTGGTTCTTTGAGTGGTAACACTTAAACTCGATGGTCGTCTGCTACTTATTTGCCACCTTGTGTTGCGATGATAAATTCCGCATGTGCGACGATAAATTCCGCACTTAGATCATTTTGCAGACGTCCATTTTCCATTATGCATGTCATTATCTTCACATACTTTCTCATGCATAGTGGATTGTCATCATAAGTTGAAGTGGATCTCCACAAGTACAACCTGCCATGTGCATTTGCATTCCAAAAGCAAATTACTTATATGCACATCTTCAGGGGGAGCCCTTGCAACTTATGAAGACAATTCCTTATCCTTTACAATTTCACAGACTATATTCCCCGTTGAAAACTTCAACTAGTTTGTCATCAATCACCAAAAAGGGGGAGATTGTAAGTGCATCTAGTGCCACCCCTAGTTGGTTTTGGAGTATTGACGACAAACCTAGTTGAGGGACTAATGTGTTTGTGAGAATTGCAGGATAACACAGGTAGAAGTCCCTCATTGATTCGGTTTTCCTACCAGAGATGACCCCTAAAAATGTATGAAGACATTGAAGTCAAAGGTGGTATATGAAGATATTCACATTGAAGACTATGACAAGAGAAGACATCGCATGAAGCCTATGGAGCTCGAAGACTTAGATCTTTCGTAGTTCTTTTTCTTCCTCTTTGTTGAGTCATAGGAACCACCGTACTGTTAAGTGGGGTCCAAGAGAACCAGTCAGAATGACTGAAGTGATGCTTAAACAAAACCTATGTCTTCGAGTGAAGACTTTGAGAGCGAATCTTGTCCAGAGTCGGACAAGTCAGCTTTGCTTGTAGCCCAAGTAAAGTTGCCGTGTGAGTTTGAAATCTGACCGTTGGAACACGTGTCAGTTCCTTAGTGACCCAGGGTCATTTTGGACAAATCAGGTCGGGTTGCCAAGTGGCTATAAATAGCCCACCCCCTACAACCATAAACGGTTGGCTGCTCAGATTCAGAGTACGGCTTTTGTCGTTTGAGAGCAACCCACCTCGAAGCCTTTGAGAGAGAATTCCTTACGAGGATAAAGCCCTAACCACCCAGAGCCAAAGAGAATTAGGCATCACTTAAGTCTTCTTGTCTATGTGATCTGAAGACTTATTACACTTGAGGACTGTGCATCCTCTAGCCAGTTAGTCGTCGCGTTTTGAGCATCCAAGAGACATTGTGGATTGCCGGTGAACGAAGTCTGTGAAGGTTTGGGAGTCTACCTTGAAGACTTATCAGAGTGATTGGGCAAGGTCTGTGTGACCTTAGCTCATGGGGAATACGGTGAGGACTGGGTGTCCTGAGCTGCGTGTTCAGGACTGGGTGTCCGGGACTGGGTGTCCTCAGGTTTAAATACCTAGCCGCCCTAACTAGACGTACAGTTGTCACAGCAACTGGAACTGGTCCAACAAATCATTGTCTTCAACGTGTCACTGGTTTCATCCTTTCCTTCCCTTTACTTACTGTTGGTCCTTGTGAGGTCATTGTATGATTGCAGTATCTTTTATCTTCACTGAGTGACTGTGTTTTCTGTTTGGCTTCATAATATCTTCCTACCTGATCCTTACTACATTGCTGCTATTAGTCATTGTGCTTTCACTCCATTGAATACTTGACTATGGCTTGCCTAGTGTAGTCTACCTTCCGCTGCAGGGTAATAGGTTTATTTCTATCGTTTGTCTTCATAACTTCCACGTTTTGAAGACTTTCATAAAAATCGCCTATTCACCCCCCTCTAGTCGACATAACGCACTTTCAGAGTGCCATGATTTTAGATCTGAACATATTATGTTTTCATCAACATATGAGAGTTCTTGGTCCTATCTTGCAAGTCTATAGTCACCTATTATGTGTTATGATCCGTTAACCCCGAAGTGACAATAATCGGGATACTTATCGGTGATGACCGTAGTTTGAGGAGTTCATGTATTCACTATGTGTTAATGCTTTTTTCCGGTACTATATTAAAAGGAGACCTTAATATCCCTTAGTTCCCGTAAGGACCCCGCTGCCACGGGAGGGTAGGACAAAAGATGTCATGCAAGTTCTTTTCCATAAGCACGTACGACTATATTCGGAATACATGCCTACATTACATCAATGAACTGGAGCTAGTTCTGTGTCACCCTAGGTTATGATTGTTACATGATGAACTGCATCCGGCATAATTCAACATCACTGATCCATTGCCTACGAGCTTTCCACATATTGTTCTTCGCTTGTTTACTTTTTCGTTGCTATTGCTATCATCACTACAAAATACCAAAAACATTACTTTTTCCACTATTACCTTTTGCTACCGTTACCACTACTATCATATTACTTTGCTACTAAACACTTTGTTGCAGATATTAAGTTTCCAGGTGTGGTTGAATTGACAACTTAGCTGCTAATACTTGACAATATTCTTTGGCTCCCCTTGTGTCGAATCAATAAATTTGGGTCAAATATTCTACCCTCGAAAACTGTTGCGATCCCCTATACTTGTGGGTTATCAAGACTATTTTCTGGCACCGTTGCCGGGGAGCATAGCTCTATTCTTTGAGTCACTTGGGATTTATATCTGCTTATCATTATGAATAACTTGAGAGATCCAAAAACCAAGATTTATCCCTCAACTACGAGGGGAGGTAAGGAACTGCCATCTAGCTATGCGCTTGATTCACCTTCTGTTATGAGTAAGCTTGCGACACCTAAACCTGCTTCTGTTATTCGTTATGATATGTCACATGTTATCGATGATGCCACTTCTGCTATGCATGATACTTATGATGAAACTAGTTCTATGCTTGATACTACTGTGCCACTTAGTGAATTTCTTGATGAACAACTTGCTAGGGTTAGAGAGAGTGAAAATATTAAATCTGATAATACTGATGAAATTGATGATGAAGACTTGCCTGTTATTCCTAAGGGTTATGTTTTTGATAAAGAAGCTTCTTTAGCTATTTTAGCTTGCAAAGATAGATACGAACTCAAGAGGTTATTAGCTAAATGAAATCAGCAATCTTTAAATGCTAGAATGAAACCAGACCCTACTTTTGCTACTTCACCTATCTGTGTTACTGATAAGGATTATGAATTCTCTGTTGATCCTGATATAATTACTTTGGTTGAATCTGATCCTTTTCATGGCTATGAATCTGAAACTGTTGTGGCACGTCTTAATAAATTAAATGATATAGCTACCCTGTTTACTAATGATGAGAGAACTCGTTACTTTTATATCCTTAAAATATTTCCGTTCTCATTAAAGGGTGATGCTAAGATATGGTTTAATTCTCTTGATCCTGGTTGTGTGCGTAGTCCCCAGGATATGATTTATTACTTCTCTGCAAAATATTTCCCTGCTCATAAGAAACAAGCTGCTTTGAGGGATATATATAATTTTGTGAAAATTGAAGAAGAGAGTCTCCCACAAGCTTGGGGGAGGCTTCTCAAGTTACTTAATGCTTTGCCTGATCATCCTCTTAAGAAAAATGAAATACTTGATATCTTTTATAATGGACTAACCGATGCCTCCAGAGATTACCTGGATAGTTTTGCTGGTTCTGTTTCCAGGGAAAGAACACCGGATGAAGCTGAAATTCTATTGAATAATATGTTGGCAAATGAAAATAATTGGACACCTCCTGAGCCAGTTCCTGAGCCTATTTCTAAACCAACTCCGAAGAAGAGGGGTATTCTATTTCTCAGTCCTGAAGATATGCAAGATGCAAAGAAATCTATGGAAGAAAAAGGTATTAAAGCTGAAGATGTTAAGAATTTACCTCCTATTGATGAAATACATGGTCTTAATTTACTGCCTGTTGAAGAAACATATGATCCTAATCCATTACCTATTGAGGAAACTCATGGTCTTGGAACCCGATAAGGTAGTAAAGGTAAATTCTCTCTATAGATATGATAAAGCTGAAATCCCATTTACTAAATTTGCTAGCCCATGCTTAGATGAGTTTGATAAATTTATGGCTAAGCAAGAAGATTTTAATGCTTATTTTGGTAGACAATTGAAATACAATTCAAATATGCTTGAACACTTGGGTGATTATATGGCTAATGTTAAAGGTGAACTTAAACTTATTAGTAAACATGCTTCTATGGTTACCACTCAAGTAGAACAAGTACTTAAAGCTCAAAATAATTTTCTCAATGAATTGAATAGTAAGAATAATGATAATGTTGTTAGAGTTATGACTAGAGGTGGTAAAATGACTCAGGAACCTTTGTATCCTGAAGGCCACCCTAAGAGAATTGAGCAAGATTCTCAGAGAAATAATGTAGATGCACCTAGTCCTTCTAATAGGAAGAGAAAGAAAAATGATAGGACTTTGCATGCTTCTAGTAAACTTATCGCTGAACCACCTGAGAATCCAAATGATATTTCTATTTCTGATGCTGAAACACAATCTGGTAATGAAGCTGAAACTAGTGATAATGTTAATGATAATGTTCATGATGATGCTCAACCTAGTAATGATAATGATATAGAAATTGAACCTGCTGTTGATCTTGATAACCCACAATCAAAGAATCAATGTTATGATAAGAAAGACTTTGTTGCTAGGAAACATGGTAAAGAAAGAGAACCATGGGTTTAGAAACCCATGCCTTTTCCTCCCAAACCATCCAAGAAAAAGGATGATGAGGATTTTGAGCGCTTTGCCGAAATGATTATACCTATCTTTTTGCGCATGCGATTAACTGATATGCTCAAAATGAATCCTTATGCTAAGTATATGAAAGAAATTGTTACAAATAAAAGAAAGATACCGGAGGCTGAAATTTCCACCATGCTTGCTAATTATACTTTTGAGGGTGGAATACCAAAGAAACTTGGAGATCCAGGAGTACCCACAATACCATGCTCCATTAAAAGAAACTATGTTAAAACTGCTTTATGTGATCTTGGAGCCGGTGTTAGTGTTATGCCTCTGTCTTTATATCGTAGACTTGATTTGAATAAGTTGACACCTACTGAATTATCTTTGCAAATGGCTGATAAATCAACTGCTATACCTGTCGGTATTTGTGAGGATGTGCCTGTTGTAGTTTCAAACATCACTACTTTAACAGACTTTGTTATTCTTGATATTCCCAAGGACGATAGTATGTCTATTATTCTTGGAAGACCCTTTTTGAATACTGCAGGGGTTGTTATTGATTGCACTAAAGGCAATGTCACTTTTCATGTTAATGGTAATGAGCATATGGTACACTTCCCGAGGAAACAACCTCAAGTTCATAGTATCAACTCTATTGGAAAAATTCCATTGATTATATTTGGAGGTTTTGAATTTCCTCTTCCTACTGTCAAGAAGAAATATGATATTCTTATTATTGGGGATGTGCATATCCCGTTGAGGTAACATAGTGTTATTCGAAATTTCTCCGGTTCCATGTTATTCGGAATGAGTTTGTTAACAAGACCTGATCAACTTTGTTAGTGGATTCCTTTTGATGAGCATGAGATGGATGAAACTAGAAGGCACAACTCTCTGTACCCTCCTTTTACTTTCTGTTACTTATATTAAATAAAATAAAAATAAGTATTTTTCTGTCTATTATCTGATTATCCGTGCAATATAAAAATACGCCGAAAACAAAAGTTCTCCAAATGCCCTGAAATTTAAATATGATTTTTTCTAGAATATTTGTGAATATTTGGCACTGAGAACACAACATGGGGTCATCCACCTGGCCACGAGGGTGGAGAGCGCGCCCTACCCCCCTGGGCGCGCCCCCTACCTCGTGGGCCCATGGTGGTCCTCCTCCACTTAACCTTTCACCCACATACTCCTTCTTCCTCCCACAAACACGAATAACCAGCTCAAACCCGAGTCCAAGCTTGTTTTGCTGCCATTTTCGATCTCCTTGCTCAAAGCACCTCTCACAAAACTGCTTGGGGAGATTTTTCCTTGGTATGTGACTCCTCCATTGGTCCAATTAGTTTTTGTTCTAGTCCTTTATTCATTGCAAATTTGTGCTGCCCAGGTGACCATGTTCTTGAGCTTGCATGTCAAATTTATATGGTTCCAAGTAGTTTTGATGCATGATATAGGCTCTAGGAACTTGTAGGTGTAGTTGCTATCAATATATTGAGTTTGGTTTACTTTTATTTTGAAGTTACTAAAAATTTCAGAATTATTAAGAAAATAATGAAGAGACTTTTGAGGGGCTCATCGAGCCGAAGCTCGAAGGAAAAGGCACAGAAGCCCAAGTATAATCTGCCTCGCACCGCGGAGGTTCGGTCGTGTGAATGGCCTTCCGATGAATTCTTGAGAGCAGACGAGAATTATGAAGATTTTTATGAATTGGCTGAAAATGCAGGCCTCACCACTTTCCTCCACGACCAACGTGATTAGTATCTCTTAGTCACAAATATCTTTGTGCAAAACTTTCATTTCCATTCTAGGATCTCACAACCTACGGTGGAGTTTTATTTATATGATGAGCATAAGGAGATGTCACTTTATGATTTTTGTCGGGTTTGTTTGGTCCCTTTAGAGGGCAAGACAGAGGAACCACATCGCAAGGATGTGGATGGGTTTATTGATACCATAACTGTAGGGGAAACAAGGAAGGTTTCCGATGCACGAATCACTAGAATACATTTTCCTGTTTTACGCTATTTTGCATTATTTGCTAGTCTTTGCTTAATTGGTCGCGGAAACTGTGGAAACCTTAGTGTTCCTAATATTATTATTTTGCTCCACGGTTTATTCAGTGATAACTTGATACGTCTCCAACGTATCTATAATTTTTGATTGCTCCATGCTATATTACCTACTATTTTGGACTATATTGGGCTTTATTTTCCACTTTAATATTATTTTTGGGACTAACCTATTAACCGGAGGCCCAACCCAGAATTGTTGTTTTTTGCCTATTTCAGTGTTTCGGAGAAATAGAATATCAAATGGAGTCCAAACGGAATGAAACCTTCGGGAATGCGATTTTCTCATCAGATAAGACCCACGAGACTTGGACCCTCCGTCAAGAAAGCCATGAGGCGGTCACGAAGGTGGAGGGCACGCCCCCCCTAGGGCGCGCCCCCTGCCTCGTGGGCCCCTCAAAGCTCCACCGACGTACTCCTTCCTCCTATATATACCTACGTAACCCCAAACAATCAGATACGGAGCCAAAAACCTAATTCCACCGCCGCAACTTTCTGTATCCACGAGATCCCATCTTGGGGCCTATTTCGGAGCTCCACCGGAGGGGGCTTCTACATCATCATCCAAGCCCCTCTGATGAAGTGTGAGTAGTTTACTTAAGACCTACGGGTCCATAGTTTGTAGCTAGATGGCTTCTTCTCTCTTTTTGGATCTCAATACAATGTTCTCCCCCTCTCTCGTGGAGATCTATTCGATATAATATTCTTTTTGTGCTGTGTTTGTTGAGACCGATGAATTGTGGGTTTATGATGCAGTCTATCTATGAATAATATTTGAATCTTCTCTTAATTCTTTTATGTATTATTGGTTATCTTTGCAAGTCTCTTCGAATTATCATTTTGGTTTGGCCTACTAGATTGGTTTTTCTTGCCATGGGAGAAGTGCTTAGCTTTGGGTTCGATCTTGCGGTGTCCTTTCCCAGTGACAGAAGGTGCAGCAAGGCACGTATTGTATTGTTGCCATCGAGGATAACAAGATGTTTTTTTATCATATTGCATGAAACTATCCCTCTACATCATGTCATCTTGCTTAAGGCGTTACTTTGTTTTTAACTTAATACTCTAGATGCATGCTGGATAGCGGTCGATGAGTGGAGTAATTGTAGTAGATGCAGGCAGGAGTCGGTCTACTTGTCTCGGACGTGATACCTATATACATGATCATACCTAGATATTCTCATAACTATGCTCAATTCTGTCAATTGCTCAACAGTAATTTGTTCACCCACCGTAGAATACTTATGCTCTTGAGAGAAGCCACTAGTGAAACCTATGGCCCCCGGGTCTCTTTCTCATCATATCAATCTCCATCACTTTATTATTGCTTTGCTTTTTTACTTTGCCCTTTTACTTTTTACTT
Source organism: Triticum aestivum (assembly GCF_018294505.1). Taxonomy (NCBI): domain Eukaryota; kingdom Viridiplantae; phylum Streptophyta; class Magnoliopsida; order Poales; family Poaceae; genus Triticum; species Triticum aestivum. The sequence continues at coordinate 619,993,675 of NC_057812.1, forward strand.
TGCATCTCTATACCAGAAATACCAAAAATATTATCTATCATCTCTATCAGATCTCACTTTCATAAGTGACCATGAAGAGATTGACAACCCCTAAGCGTGTTGGTTGCGTTGAGCTATTGCTTTTGTGTAGGTACGAGGGACTCGCGCGTAGCCTCCTACTGGATTGATACCTTGGTTCTCAAAAACTGAGGGAAATACTTACGCTACTTTGCTACATCATCCTCTCCTCTTCGGGGAAATCCAACGCAGTGCTCAAGAGGTAGCAAGAAGAATTTCTGGCGTCGTTGCTGGGGAGTCTGCGCAAACTTCAACATACCAAGTACCCATCACAATCTCTATCTCCCGCATTACATTATTTTCCATTTGCCTCTCATTTTCCTCTCCCCCACTTCACCCTTGCTGTTTTATTCGCCCTCTCTCTCTATCCTCCCTCTCTTTCTCTATTTGCCTCTTTTTGCCCGTTTGCCTTTTGTCTGCTCGTGTGTTGGATTGTTTGTTTATCGCGATGGCTCAAGATAATACCAAATTGTGTGACTTCACCAATACCAACAATATTGATTTCCTTAGCACTCCAATTGCTCCTCTTACCGATGCTGAATCTTGTGAAATTAATGCTGCTTTGCTGAATCTTGTCATGAAAGATCCGTTTTCCAGCCTTCCTAGTGAAGATGCCGCTACCCATCTTAATAGCTTCATTGATTTGTGTGACATGCAAAAGAAGAAATATGTCGATAATGATATTGTTAAATTGAAGCTATTTCCTTTTTCGCTTAGAGATCATGCTAAAGCTTGGTTTTCATCTTTGCCTAAAAATAGTATTGATTCATTGAACAAGTGCAAAGATACTTTTATCTCTAAGTATTTTCCTCCCACTAAGACCATCTCTCTTAGAAACGATATTATGAATTTTAAGCAACTTGATCATGAACATGTTGCACAAGCTTGGGAGAGAATGAAATTAATGATACGTAATTGCCCTACTCATGGTTTGAATTTGTGGATGATTATACAAAATTTTTATGCCGGATGGAATTTTGCCTCTAGAAATCTTTTAGATTCGGCCGCGGGAGGCACTTTTATGGAAATCACTTTAGGAGATGCTACTAAACTCCTAGATAATATTATGGTTAATTATTCTCAATGGCACACTGAAAGATCCACTAATAAAAAAGTGCATGCGATAGAAGAAATTAATGTTTTGAGTGGAAAGATGGATGAACTTATGAAATTATTTGCTACTAAGAGTGTTTCATCTTATCCTAATGATATGCCTTTGTCTACTTTGATTGAGAATAATAATGAATCTATGGATGTGAATTTTGTTGGTAGGAATAATTTTGGTAACAACGCGTATAGAGGAAATTTCAACTCTAGGCCTTATCCTAGTAATCCCTCTAATAATTATGGTAATTCCTACAACAATTCTTATGGAAATTATAATAAGATGCCCTCTAATTTTGAATCTAATATTAAATAATTTATTTCTTCGCAAAAGAATTTTAATGCTATGATTGAAGAAAAATTGCTTAAGATTGATGATTTGGCTAGGAATGTTGATAGAATTTCTCTTGATGTTGATTCTTTAAATCTTAGATCTATTCCTCATAAGCATGATATCAATGAGTCTCTCAAAGCCATGACAATTTCCATTGATGAGTGCAAGGAAAGAACCGCTAGGACGTGTGCTATGAAAGATGCCTTTATTAAAGCGTGTTCTTCCAATTCCTATGAAAATAAAGATGAAGATCTAAAAGTTATTGATGTGTCCCCTATTAAATCTTTGTTTTGCAATATTAATCTTGATAATGATGGGACTGAATATGATCCACCTTTACTTAGAAGGCATTCTAAAAATTCAGAGTATTTAGATCTTGATGGTGAAATTGATAAAAGTGGGATTAAAAGAAATAAAACCCTAGATGATGCTAAACCCGCTATATTGGATTTGAAGGAATTTAATTATGAAAATTGCTCTTTAATTGATTGTATTTCCTTGTTGCAATCCGTGCTAAATTCTCCTCATGCTTATAGTCAAAATAAAGCCTTTACCGAACATATCGTTGATGCCTTGATGCAATCTTATGAAGAAAAACTTGAGTTGAAAGTTTCTATCCCTAGAAAACTTTATGATGAGTGGGAACATACTATTAAAATTAAAATTAAAGATTATGAGTTTTATGCTTTGTGTGATTTGGGTGCTAGTGTCTCTACTATTCCCAAAACTTTGTGTGATTTGCTAAATTTTCCGTGATTTTGATGATTGCTCTCTAAACTTGCATCTTGCGGATTCCACTATTAAGAAACCTATGGGAAGAATTAATGATGTTCTTATTGTTACAAATAGGAATTATGTGCCCGTAGATTTTATCGTTCTTGATATAGATTGCAATCCTTCTTGCCCTATTATTCTCGGTAGACCTTTCCTTAGAACGGTTGGTGCAATTATTGATATGAAGGAAGGGAATATTAGATTTCAATTTCTATTAAAAAAGGGCATGGAACACTTCCCTAGAAAGAAAATAAAATTACCATATGAATCTATCATGAGAGCCACTTATGGATTGCCTACCAAATATGGCAATACCTAGATCTATTATTGCTTGTTATGCCTAGCTAGGGGCGTTAAACGATAGCGCTTGTTGGGAGGCAACCCAATTTTATTTTTATTACTTGTTTTTTGCTCCTGTTTAGTAATAAATAAATTATTTAGCCTCTGTTTTGGTTGTGTTTTTTGTGTTCAATTAGTGTTTGTCCCAAGTAGAACCGTTGGGAAGACTTGGGGAAAGTCTTGTTGAACTTGCTGTAAAAAAACAAAAACCTTCGGGAACGTGATTTTCTCATCAGATAAGATCCAGGAGACTTGGACCCTCCGTCAAGAAAGCCACGAGGCGGTCACAAGGGTGGAGGGAGCGCCCCCTGCCTCGTGGCCCCCTCGAAGCTCCACCGACATACTCCTTCCTCCTATATATACCTATGTACCCCCAAATGATCAGATACGTAGCCAAAAACCTAATTCTACCGCCGCAACTTTCTGCATCCACAAGATCCCATCTTGGGGCCTGTTCCGGAGCTCTGCCGGAGGGGGCATCGATCATGGAGGGCTTCTACATCATCATCCAAGCCCCTCTAATGAAGTGTGAGTAGTTTACTTCAGACCTACGGGTCCATAGTTAGTAGCTAGATGGCTTCTTCTCTCTTTTTGGATCTCAATACGATGTTCTCCCCCTCTCTCGTGGAGATCTATTCGATGTAATCTTCTTTTTGCGGTGTGTTTGTTGAGACCGATGAATTGTGGGTTTATGATCCAGTCTATCTATGAATAATATTTGAATCTTCTCTGAATTCTTTTATGTATGATTGGTTATCTTTGCAAGTCTCTTCGAATTATCAGTTTGGTTTGGCCTACTAGATTGGTTTTTCTTGCCATGGGAGAAGTGCTTAGCTTTGGGTTCGATCTTGCGGTGTCCTTTCCCAGTGACAGAAGGGGCAGCAAGGCACGTATTGTATTGTTGCCATCGAGGATAAAAAGATGGGGGTTTTATCATATTGCATGAAACTATCCCTCTACATCATGTCATCTTGCTTAAGGCGTTACTCTGTTTTTAACTTAATACTCTAGATGCATGCTGGATAGCGGTCGATGAGTGGAGTAATAGTAGTAGATGCAGGCAGGAGTCGGTCTACTTGTCTCGGACGTGATGCCTATATACATGATCATACCTAGATATTCTCATAACTATGCTCTATTCTGTCAATTGCTCAACAGTAATTTGTTCACCCACCGTAAAATACTTATGCTCTTAAGAGAAGCCACTAGTGAAACCTATGGCCCCCAGGTCTCTTTCTCATCATATCAATCTCCATCACTTTATTATTGATTTGCTTTTTTACTTTGCCCTTTTACTTTTTACTTTGCATCTCTATACCAAAAATACCAAAAATATTATCTATCATCTCTATCAGATCTCACTTTCGTAAGTGACCGTGAAGGGATTGACAACCCTTAAGCGTGTTGGTTGCGTTGAGCTATTGTTTTTGTGTAGGTACGAGGGACTCACGCGTAGCCTCCTACTGGATTGATACCTTGGTTCTCAAAAACTGAGGGAAATACTTACTCTACTTTGCTGCATCATCCTCTCCTCTTCGGGGAAATCCAACGCAATGCTCGAGAGGTAGCATAACTCTGTTAGTATGAGCGGCATTATTGCTAAACGGTTAAGTCTGAACCATACAAAGGGCCCCATCTTTGGAGGCATCTATGCTTCACGCCTAGCTGCACATTTTAACATACCTATTAGGCATTATGAGAAGGAAGAAAAAGTGTTGCCTCATGTTTATTTAGATTATAAGAGTATGGTGGCTGATGATTTTATTGTTAAGAATAGGGAAGGAGAGCTTAAATACAAATTATTCTTTGATAAACTTCATCTTGAGACTATTACACTGCCTGCTCCTTCCTTGTTTGATTTATCTACAGGCCAGTACCTTGTTCCGTTAGAGGCTATTCACGCCTATCGGAACCCTACACCAGCCATAGAGCCAGAGCCGGAACCACAAGTTGATCCTCCACGACAGTCTAATTACCAGTGGGATCCGGAGATGATTGCCAACCAGTGGCAATTGGAGTCTTCTTCTTCGGAGTATGACCCCAACTATTATTATGGATATCCGTCAGGCCAGCCGTGGCCATAGACCAACTTAGGCCAAAAGCCTAAGCTTGGGGGAGTACGTATTTCTCACCGATATTACATTTATGTTCACACACTCATTGCTAGATGTCGGTGCTCATACTTTCTCATTGTAATATCCATGCTAGTTTATTTTTCTTTTTATGCTTTCTTCTTGTGTGTTTAATAAACCTTAAGAAAAACCAAAAAAAATTAGTTGTAGCTTTTAATTAGTTTACTTTCCATGCTTGTAGTAGTAATTAATAAGAAAACCCAAAAAGATTTCCTGATTTTCTTTTTGCTTGTTGGGAGCTTTCCCATGTAAATAGTTTTATTTCTTTTCTTTTCTTTGGGGGTCGATAGGAGAAGACCATAATTAAGTTGTTGTAGTGGCTCTTATATGCATAATTGTTGATCTGACAAAAGAGCCCATATTGCCTTGTCTTCTCCTGTTTATTGAATGCTTGCAGATTCTAGCTTAGTCCAATGCACTCGCACTATTATTATTATTCACATCGTTCGGTCGTGCAAGTGAAAGGCAACTATGACGATATATGATGGACTGACTGAGATGAGAAAAGCTGGTATGAACTCGACCTCTTTTGTTTTTGTAAATATGATTAGTTCATCGTTCCTGATTCGGCCTATTATGAATAAACATGTTTGCAATGACAACTAGAGATCATAGTTTCTTGTGCCGTGCTTGAGTAGCTATGAGTTATAATGGTTTACCTTGTGTGCCAACATGATATTAAAATGGTTACGATGTGGTATGATAGGGTGGTATCCTCCTCTGAATGATTTAAGTGACTTGACTTGGCGCATGTTCGCGCATGTAGTTGAAACAAAATCAACATAGCCTTTACGATATTTATGTTCATGGTGGATTATATCCTACTCATGCTTGCATTCGGTGTTGATTAATTTTAATGCATGTTCATGACTGTTGTCACTCTGTAGCTGGCCGCTTCCCAGTCTTTTGCTAGTCTTCACCTGTACTAAGCGGGAATACGGTTTGTGCATCCAACTCCATAAACCCCAAAGTTATTCCATATGAGTCCACCATACCTACCTATATACGGTATCTACCTGCCGTTCCAAGTAAATTTGTATGTGCCAAACTCTAAACCTTCAAATAAATATCCTGTTTTGTATGCTCGAATAGCTCATGTATCAACTAGGGTTGTCCGTATCTTCCATGTTAGGCGGGTTATTCTCAAGAGGAGTGGACTCCGCTCCTCACTCACGAGAAAATGGTCGGTCACCGGGATGCCCAGTCCCATGCTTTATGCAAACTAAGTCAAAATAATTGCAAACAAACCCCCCTGGGACTCTTGTTAGTTGGAGGCACTCATTGTTTCGAGCAAGCCATGGATTGATGCTTGTTGGTGGAAGGGGGAGTATAAACTTTACCATTCTGTTTGGGAACCGCCTATAATGTGTGTAGCATGGAAGATATTGCCATCTCTTGGTTGTTATGTTGACAGTGAAAGTATACCGCTCAAAATATTATTCACCTCTATTTCAAAACCGAGCTCTGGCACCTCTACAAATCCCTGCTTCCCTCTGCGAAGGGCCTATCTATTTACTTTTATGTTGAGTCATCATCCTCTTATTGAAAAGCACCGGTTGGAGAGCACTGCTGTCATTTGCATTCATTATTGTTAGTTTACATTGGGTATGACTTGACTAGATCTCTTTTACCATGAATTACAATGTCTAGTCAGTCCTTGATCTTTAAAGGTGCTCTGCATTTATGTTTTGCGGTCTCAGAAAGGCTAGCGAGACACCATCTTGTTATATCATATTATGATCGTTTTGAGAAAGTGTTGTCATCCGAGATTTATTATTATTGCTCGCTAGTTGATTATGCCATTGATATGAGTAAACATGAGACCTATGCGTTATTGTGAATATGGTTAGTTCATAATATTTGTTGAAAACTTGAATGCTGGCTTTACATATTTACAACAACAAGAGCAAACAGAGTTTGTAAAAGTTTTTCTTTATCACTTTTAGTTTGTCAACTGAATTGCTTGAGGCCAAGCAACGGTTTAATCTTGGGGGATTTGATACGTCTCCGTTGTATCTACTTTTCCAAACACTTTTGCCCTTGTTTTGGACTCTAACTTGTATGATCTGAATGGAACTAACCCGGACTGACGCTATTTTCAGCAGAATTACCATGGTGTTATTTATGTGCAGAAAAAAAAGTTCTCGGAATGACCTGAAACTTCACGGAATACCTTTTCGGAAAATATAAAAAATCCTTGCAAAAGATGAAGGCCAGGGGGTCCACCACCTGTCCACAAGGGCCACCTGGAGCTCCTCCGACTCCAACTGCAACTCTATATATTTGGTTTCGGGGAGAAAAAAATCAAGGAGAAGAAATCATCGCATTTTACGATATGAAGCCGCCGCCAAGCCCTAAAACTTATCGGGAGGGCTGATCTGGAGTCTGTTCGGGGCTCCGAAGAGGGGAATCCATCGCCATCGTCATCATCAACCATCCTCCATCACCAATTTCATGATGCTCACCGCCGTGCGTGAGTAATTCCATCGTAGGCTTGCTGGACGGTGATGGGTTGGATGGGATCTATCATGTAATCGAGTTAGTTTTGTTAGGGTTTGATCCCTAGTATCCACTATGTTCTGAGATTGATGTTGCTATGACTTTGCTATGCTTAATGCTTGTCACTAGGGCCCGAGTGCCATGATTTCAGATCTGAACCTATTATGTTTTCATCAATATATGAGAGTTCTTGATCCTATCTTGCAAGTCTATAGTCACCTATTATGTGTTATGATCCGTTAACCCCGAAGTGACAATAATCGGGATACTTACCGGTGATGAACGTAGTTTGAGGAGTTCATGTATTCACTATGTGTTAATGCTTTGTTCCGGTACTCTATTAAAAGGAGATCTTAATATCCCTTAGTTCCCATAAGGACCCCGCTGTCACGGGAGGGTAGAACAAAAGATGTCATGCAAGTTCTTTTGCATAAGCACGTATGACTATATTCAGAATACATGCCTACATTACATCAATGAACTGGAGCTAGTTCTGTGTCATCCTAAGTTATAATTGTTACATGATGAACCGCATCCGGCATAATTCTCCATCACTGATCCATTGCCTACGAGCTTTCCACATATTGTTCTTCGCTTATTTACTTTTCCGTTGCTGTTGCTATCATCACTACAAAATACCAAAAACATTACTTTTGCCACTATTACCTTTTGCTACCGTTGCCGCTACTATCATATTACTTTGCTACTAAACAATTTGCTGCAGATATTAAGTTTCCAGGTGTGGTTGAATTGACAACTCAACTGCTAATACTTAAGAATATTCTTTAGCTCCCTTTGTGTTGAATAATTAAATTTGGGTTGAATACTCTACCCTCGAAAACTATTGCGATCCCCAATACTTGTGGGTTATCACACTACATTTCACGTCCTAGTTAATTTTGGCTAATATTTTTTTTATCTTGCTCACTTCACTTCTAAGTTGCCTACTCATGATGCTTGTATGTCATTATTTATAAATTATCTATAACACTATGAAGTCGTCTATCGTTGATGCTCAGTTGTCTATCATTGCTAGTTAGTAGTCTACTACGGGTATTATAGATGGCTCCATATTGCTAATTAGTTGCCCACCAATGATGTCCAATTGCACATCATCGCTAGTTACTTGCCTACAGTACTATGCAAAATTATCCATTATCTTTGCTCTAGTTGACTATACTCTGGAGTATAGTGTTATAATACTCCTAGTTATGATTGGAAACTTAGAGATGAATCTAATCAAGGCGATAGCCATGGCAGCGAACTTACAAGGACTTCCCATTGATAGGCAATCATACTAGGCAAATAAAAAAGTTGTTTTCCTATAGCACTAAAATTGCCCCCGTGGCATCCAAAGTTGCATTCGAAGAAAATGATATATACCCATATGGGATCTTGTTTTAAAGAGCCCATAGCAAGAAACCCAACGGTGAAAACATATTCAAATTTTTATGCTCAATCAAAAGTTATGCCTTATTTCTGGTGTTCGTTGAACTGTCATGATTGAAGATGAATAGATTGGAAGTTTTTCTGCAAAAAAAAATAGTTATAGCTTCTTAATATTTTTTGAAACACCAAATAAGTGCATATGGTAATATGAATGAAGTAGCGTGGGGATGGGGGACCAAACGCCTTCATTTTTTGGTGCAATCAGGGGACGATTGCTTTCTTTCCTTTATATGAAAGTTCTGCTAAGCCACGCGAACGAGCATGCATGCGCTCCTAGCTGGGCCCTTCTGATTTAGGTTTGGGTTGATTAGTCAAGATCACTCAGTGAAAAACAGGGGCTCTTATTATTCGTGGGACTTCTTATTTGGGGAGGTCCCAATAGGCGCTACAGGCGCCGGTTTCGGCTGCTGGCACACACTATCAATTCCGCTGGGCCGAGGCCCATTAAAATATCCTTCCTTGTTTGCTATCTGATGGTTGCCCCTTTAGCATCGGTCGCCTGTAGCATCAATCCTTTTTTTTCAACCAACTGGCTCATTCACATTTCTCAACAAAAGAAAACTGACTCATTCACTTTGTTCCAAAAAAATTTGGACTTGAAAAAAAGTTCATAGATATGCAATAAAAAGCTCACGAGTATGGAATAAAAGTTCAAACCTAGGAAAAAAGTTCATGGAATTCGAAAAAAGTTCATAGATTATTGAAAAAGGTTCGATAATTTAAAAGAAAACCATTGATTTTGAACAAATTTCAACGAAATCGAGATGAGTTCATCCATTATTTTAAAAATCATCGATTTTCGAGAATTTCATCGTCATTGAAACAAAGTTCATTGATTTTGAAAAAACTTCAAAATTTTGAAGAAAAAAATCATTGATTTTGAAAAAACTTCATCAATCTTGTGAAATAGTTCACAATTTTGAAACAGTTCATCCATTTTGAAATAGTTCATCAATTTTGGAAAAAGTTAATTAATTTTTGAAGAAAAGTTCATGAATCTAAAAAAAGAGTTGGCCGATGTGAGAAAAAGTTCACAAATTTGAAGAAAAGTTCAAGTGTTTTGGAAAAGAGTTCATGGAGTCGAAAAAAGTTTAATTTTTCTGAAAAATGTATGAATTTTTTACGAATTTTAAAAAATAATTAATAAATAGAAGAGTAAATAGATAAAAATAGAAGAAAACCGGATAAACAAAAACCGAAAATAAAATAAAATAAAAACAGCGAAACTACTACGACTTTTAGCGTTATAGTTGAAGAAGAGAAAAGAAGAATGAAGTCACAAGTTAAAAAAAATTGTGACAACTATTAAGGTGTCCTGTTTTTTTGGGAGGGGGGGGGGGGGGGTGATATCACCAAGCTTTATTAATCAAACTCCAGATAAATAGGGATACAAAAGGGATCCAGCAGTTGGATTAACCAAACATGTCTACCTTGATCAAGTGAATGCGAAAACTTGGCTATTCTATCAGCCGTCTACATTAGTAGAACGACATTAAAAAATGAAACGACAATTAAAGGATAATTCCTTCTGTTTGATTTCCTGTATGATGACTCCATATCCTCCCTGGCTCTCCCTCTCAATATCAATAATGATTTGTTTTGAATCCGAAGCAACAATGAAGTCACACAACTATGGATCCTCTGCCAAAAATAATGCCTCCCTACATGCAATTGATTCAAGAGTAGCAACATCTGTTATGCCATTGACGACCAGTGCTGAGCTACCCAAAAAATTACCATTCTCATCTCTGCATACTGCAGCTGCTCCTCGCGAAATCACTAATTGAGGATTACTCCTTGCAAAGATCATTCCCACCTCCTCGGATTATAACAAGCGGTGCGCTGCATGTGCGTCACTTGTCGCAACCTGACAGTTTTTCCTTTTTTCATAGATCCGTTTATTCAAAATGTTTTACCTCTTAAACCGTGCGTCCAAATCTCGAACCGTTTTTACCATTCAATTCTTTGCGTCTAGATCTTCAAAACTAGATCCCATGTTGATATGTTTTAACAAACTTTTTTTTCACAAAAAAAGAACAAAAAACCGAACCGGCAGAATGGTTTTTTTCCTTTCCGAAAGAGGCATGGCCGTGCCTCCCGCGAAAGCACAACCGTGCCTTTCATGGAAGGAAAATTATGCCTCTTGCGGAAGAAAAAAAAAACAAAAACACGTTTTTTTGGTTTCTGAGAGGCACGACCATACCTCTCGCAAAAGCAAAATCATGCCTTTCGTGGAAGCAAAGCCGTGCCTTTCACGAAAGAAAAATAAAATAGAAAACACGTTTTTTTTCGTTTCTTATAGACATGGCCATGCCTCTCGTAGAAGTAAAACCATGCCTTTCGCAGAAGCAAAAAAATACGTTTCTTGCGCAAAAAAAAATTCAACATTTTTTGTTGTCCCAAAGTTAAGGAAGACCAGTGGAGAACCGAAAAGTAAATAAAACAGGAAAATCTGTTTAAAAGCCGAAAACACGTGCGGAAAAATTAAAAAATCGAAGGAAGTGCCTAGAGCGCGACACGTGACGATGATCGTTGCGAGACTCCCGAAAGAGCGCTCATTAACTAGTTGCTCCTTGCTGCTCCTCGTTGGTGTCGTCAAACTTGAGGGGAAGCACATAGTGCGCATGCAGATGGGCCAGCCCACTCCCAACGCCTGTAGCAAGCCGGCAGTGAGCGGGTTTTCTGCGGTATACTTTAGCAGCCCATGTACTGTAGCGACTGGGTACTGTAGTGAACATATTATTATTATGAAAAGTTTCTGAGGACCTGAATATTTTTAGAAACTACAAAAAAAATCATATAATCGTTTTTTAAAACAAACATTTTTTGAAGATTGTGAATTTATTTCGAAATTCCCAACAGTTTTCTAAAATGTGATCTATTGTATTGAAAAAGTGAATATTTTTTTAATTTAGAATATTTTTTTGGAAATTTTCTAAGCTATGTTTTATGAATTTCCGGAATTTTTTGAATACACAAAGAAAATTTTGAAATATCGAATAATTTTAGAATTTTTAAACAATTTTTAAAATTCATTTTTTAAAACACAAATAGTTTTAATATTCTATTTTTTTGTAAAGGTGATTTTTAAATATTTAGATTTGTTTTATTTTTTAAGGATAACATTAATTGAAACCAAAAAGAAAAATGGAAATAAATAAAAAAGATAGTAAAAACAAAAAGGTTGGTAAAACTGATAAGACCCACAACAGAAGATGGTTGTAAACCATAGCTTAGCCGTAGTTTAAATAAAGTGCCAAATTTAAACATATTAATTCGATCGCAAAGCAGTATGATAAGAAACTAAACCAGGTAGAACATAGGTACGTAGGTGGACTGGTGGCACGAGAACAACTGAGGTAAGTAGGTAGGTGCCGCCACCACACACAACAGCGACGGTGTGAGAGGGACGGGCATAGTGCTAAATCCGGCAAGAAGCCGCCCTCCGGCGTGCATGAAAGCTACGCAGATTTGGCTTGTTGTTGTCCGCCAGCGTAATTGTTTATTAAGGCGTGTGCGGATGATCTGTATAGTTACTTATGTAATTGGATGTTTATTTCATCTAGGTGCCTGGGCACCTAGCTTTCTCTAACCTGTTAGTGTGAGCTATACCCGCTAATGCATGATGTGCACACCACGATCAGATTGCTTTCCAAAAGAGAATTGCATGTTGTTTCTTCCCTATTAATGAATTACTTTCCAAATATATTACCATAATTTCCTTTGCATATATGTACGTACTATACTATCTAGTCAACCATACGGTGTAACATGCCTCCAGTACACTAGCTTGACCTTTTATACACTTTATTGTAAAATTGTTTTTTTGCTATTACATTTTTTGGTATCATATACCCACACGACATGACATGATGTATGGTCTACGTACTATTCTGGGCCTGAAGTTTATATGCAACTTACCTTATAAAACAAATAGTATTCAGAACTCTGGATATATACTTAGGTGACTTAAACTAAATACAAACTCTAGGTATATAGTTAGGTGACTTAAACTGTAACATACCAAAATTCTAAATTTTGGAATGTTATAATAAATAGATAGATTGATTGATTGTTTGATTGTTGTGTGATTGATTGACTGAAAGTGAGTGATATTTGAAACTTTTGAAGGTTAAATGAGAGGGAATAAAAGGACTTTCCCAAACTTTCAACTTTGCTTTCTGATCTCTAGGAATTCAAATGCTTTTCAACACAAAACCCTAGAGAGAAGATGACATGACTTCTTCCATTTAAATTAAATGAAAAGGGTTGTTGGAAATATTCGAAATTCTTTTGAAATATTTTCAGTTCTGAAACTTTAAGCAATTCAATGATTTTCATAAGAGAAGATAAAATGACTTCTTCAAAGCATATGAAATATGAGTTGGAAGTTAAAAGGATCAAATTCAAAGCCCTTCTGGGAATTATTTTTCAATTTGGGTTATTTGAGTTTTATTCAAATTATTTTTCTCCAAAAACAAAATACATGGAATATAGGGTAACATGATTCCCTACAATAGAAAATTGGAGAAAAATTAATTTAAAATCATTTCGGTATTTTGAAAATGTTTTTATTGGATTTTATTAGACCAGTAGCACTCTTTGAATTATCTGAATTTACGTGGATTTTATTTGGCATTATAAAAATGTCCATGTTGTAGAAAATCTTTTTCTGCAAATTTTGGTATATTATATGCCTATATAATATTTTAGTTATTATGTTTTTTATTTTAGTTCAGTGAAAAAAATATATAAAAAAAACCCTTCCGCCGAACTGGGTCGGCCCAGCCCGACGCCCGCATGCCCCCGAACTCCCCGGCGGAACTCCGCCCGTCGCACCTCGCCGCGCCGCCATCGCCGCCGTCCCCGCCACGGACTCCGCGCCCGCCGCCTTTGCCTTACCCCTCCTCCAAGGCCACCTCCTCCCCTCCCCTATAAAGCCGCGCCCGCCGCCCCTCTCTCTGTTTTCCCCGCCGCTCGCCTGCATGCGCGGAACCGCCGCAGCCGCCGCCGCCGCCGTTGGCGAGCTTCGCCGCCGCAACTGCGCCCTGCCGCCTCTCCTTCCCGCATCCGCATCGCTCCCCTCCGCCGCCTTGCCGCGCGCCCGCATCTGCGCCGCGCCGCTCTCTCGCCGGAGCCGCTTCGCGTCGCTGCTGCCGCGCCGGAGCTCGCCGTCGCCGCTGTCCCGCCTCGCCGAAGAAAAACCGCCGCGGCCACCGGTTCATCTCACCCGATCGGTATAAACCGAGAAAACCCGCCGGTTTTTTATATATAGTTCGGTTTTCTTTTAGTACGGTTTATTTCTTTTGGTTTTATTAGATAGCGAGCGTTCACCTGTTTAGATCTGTAGCGAACGGTTTTCGTCCTTTAAGCGTTCTGTAGCAAACGTTCGTTCGATAGCGTTTCTCTTTTTCTTTTTATTTTAGATTTCGGCCTGGGACCTATATGTGATGATTTTATTTACATATTAGCCCCTGTTCTTCAAATGATCATTACTTTTTACTCATTAGTCCAAATCCAACGAAACCAACGCTCACGTCTTCATTACGATCTCCTCTATCAAGTAAAACATCTTAAACATGTTTTTGAAATTTTAAAATTTGAATTAGATCAGATTTGAATTCCAACTTCGTTTGATCATAACTTGAGTTTCATAGCTCCGTTTGAGTTGATTCTTTTTGCAAATCGAAGATCTTGACCTAAACTTTCTGATAAGGCCAAATTCACATAATTTTGGTACTGTTAGAAATTGTTTTATGTAGCAAGAGTTATTTGCTTGGTTTTGATGTTTTCCGAATCGTCTTCTTCGTTCTTTCTGATCTTTTGAGTGATTGCTTATGTGTGGTTACTATTGCTTGCTTACGATAGATTGACCGGAGTGTGACGAGTAGAACTATCAAGAGTTTTGAGTGCGAATCATCTTCATCAACATTGCAGGAAAGTTCACACTTTGATCATATCCCCCTTCATACCCAGTCTTTATGCATTAGTTTCACCCTCAAACATTGCATGAGTAGGATTGATAACATGTGGGTATTGGGAAGTAGTTGATGAGGTAGGAACCGATTGCCCTGCATTCAAACCTTGGAAGTTACTTTTACGTTATGCTTATATTGCCATGCTATGCTCGTAGACGTGGATAGGGTTTGAGAGTATTCATGACAGATGTGAGATTGTTAATTAATGGTTTACTTAAGGTGGCAACTTTAACACACATCTGGGTGGATTGAGGCACCTGGGTATTCCAGCGATTGCCTATTTACGCACCTGGGTATTCCAGCGATTGCCTGTTATTTTATGGACCGCCACCCAGGCTCAAAGGGATCATGAGATTATTCATACTAGAAACTTCTGTGTGCAACCACAAGCTACTATGGGCTCTAGCATAGTTGATTAAGTCGTGCGAACTCTTACAGTGGTAGACTAGCAGATGTAGGGGAAAGTAGGTGTAACGGTCTACCCGATCGTAAGGTGCTAGCGCTTCTGAAAGACTATGTCTCGGTCATCCATTTCTCAAACACCATGTAGTGCGAGAATCCCAACGAAGGAGATCGAGTCTTGTGTTGAAAAGTGCACAAACCTCTGCAGAGTGTATAAACTAATCATGGTTAGCTGTGTCCCTGGTTATGGACGTCTTGAGTATCCAGTACTTGGATTATCATGTGAATCTCATCATGTTACTTTAAATTAATTTTGTTGGGTTTAATGATGTTACTTAATTGGGATTGAGAATGCTGTCAACCATTCTCAATGTTCAACAACCACCTTGATAGTTAAAAAAATGTATTCCTTTGAGTAGGGAAAAATTGGCTTTTCGCAAGAACATATAACCATAGAGCTTTTCCACCAGCCATATATGCATGTAGTGATAACCATTGGTCATCATTCTCTATGGTGTGAATTTGCCAGTACATTCAATGTACTATCCCTTGTGGCTGCAACGTCTCATGTTGCAGGAATCTTACGACGAGTAAGTGATACGTTAGGGTTACGGTTTCTACACTCAACTTTGCCGTTGATGTTGATGGGAAACCACAACCTTGTTGTTACTTCCACTATTCGGATTGAGGTAATAGTATTTACGTTACTTTTACATGTGATTTACCTCTGTTATAAATCGTCGAATACTGTGTGTGTCAGCATACCGATCCAGGGATGACACTTAAGCACAGAGACCTGACCGTCTGAGGTCGGGTCGCTACAAGATGGTATCAGAGCACATGTTGATTGTAGGACGTGACCCTAGCAACTGGCAAGCCCATAGGAAAGATTTTTTCTCTAAAAACTTTATTTTTCAAAAAGAATCTTTTACCTCTCTTCTCTTATGAGCTTATTCAAAAGTTTTCTTTTAGTGAGACTATACCCCCTCTTTTCCCCTTTTGACCATGCGAAGATTCAGCTCATGAGACCACTCCGAGAAGGACAAGATATCGGACAAGTAAGACCACTTCAGAATGAAGAGAATTTTACCGTGTATTATGATAATGGAAACTACAACTGTTGAAGACTCTGAAGACTAGGAGAATTGGAGGCTCCGAAGAATTTCCAGATTTGTGTGACCTAGGAAAGCTACCCTTATGGAACCTGGTAGACTATTGAAGTTGTCAATACCCGAGATCAAGGTGTGTCAGAGAAAGACCAGAACATGGAGCATGAGAACTCAAAGTTTTTGTCAAGAAAACCCTAAGGCAGGAGATATCAATTATGGAAGATAGCTCATGGCAATGACAAGGGTAGAAACACGTCCATCCCTGATGATACCACTCGTTGATGCTATTGTCACCGTGCTGAGTTAAGGATGCATTTCCTCAGAATGGATTGGATGGAAGAAGGCTGATGGAGCATCTATCAGCAAAAGATGAAGTTTTAACCTTAGCCGGTGTAAGTGCATCTAGTGCCAACCCCAGTTGGTTTTGGAGTATTGACGACAAACCTGGTTGAGGGACTAATGTGTTTGTGAGAATTGCAGGATAACACAGGTAGAAGTCCCTCATTGATTCGGTTTTCCTACCAGAGATGACCCCTAAAAATGAATGACGACATTGAAGTCAAAGGTGGTATGTGAAGACATTCACATTGAAGACTATGACAAGAGAAGACATCGCATGAAGACTATGGAGCGCGAAGACTTAGTTGTTTCATTGTTCTTTTTCTTCTTTATTGAGTCATAGGAACCACCGTACTGTTAAGTGGGGTCCAAGTGAACCGGTCAGAATGACTGAAGTGATGCTTAACCAAATCCTATGTCTTTGAGTGAAGACTATGAGAGCAAATCTTGTCCAGAGTTGGATAAGTCAGCTTTGCTTGTAGCCCAAGTAAAGTTGCCATGTTTGTTTGAAATCTGACCGTTGGAACACGTGTCAGTTCCTTAGTGACCAAGGATCATTTCGGACAAATCAGGTTGGGTTGCCTAGTGGCTATAAATAGCCCACCCCCTACAACCATAAACGGTTGGCTGCTCAGAGGTAATGCACAACTTTTGTCGTTTGAGAGCAACCCACCTCGAAGCCTTTGAGAGAGAATTCCTTGCGAGGATAAAGCCCTAAACACCCAGAGCCAAAGAGTGTTAGGCATCACTTAAGTCTTCCTGTCTGTGTGATCTGAAGACTTATTACACTTGAGGACTGTGAATCCTCCAGCCGGTTAGGCGTCGCGTTCTGAGCATCCAAGAGTCATTGTGGATCGCCGGTGAACGAAGTCTGTGAAGGTTTGGAAGTCTACCTTGAAGACTTACCATAGTGATTGGGCGAGGACCGGGTGTCCTTAGCTCAAGGGGAATAAGGTGAAGAAGAGGTCTTCTGAGTTGAATCTCAGCCTCCCTAATCAGACATACAGTTGTCACAGCAACTGGAACTGGTCCAACAAATCATTGTCTTCGAGTCACTGGTTTCATCCTTCCCTTCCCTTTACTTACTGTTGGTCCTTGTGAAGTTATTGTATGATTGCTTTATCTTTTCTCTTCACTGAGTGACTGCTTGTTCTGATTGGCTTCACAATATCTTCCTACTTGATCTTTACTGCCTAGCTGCTATTAGTCATTGTGCTTTCACTCCATTGAATACTTGACTATGGTTTGCCTAGTGTAGTCTACCTTCCGCTGCATGGTAATAGGTTTATTTCTATCGTTTGTCTTCGAAACTTCCATGTTTTGAAGACTTTCATAAAAATTGCCTATTCACCCCCCTATAGTCAACCACTAGCACTTTTAATTGGTATCAGAGCAAGGTACTCCCTTGTTCTGTGTGATTCGGTTTAACCACTTGTAGTTTTAGCTATGTCGACTGCAGGGATAATTAAAGTCTCCGTTGCGTGCCCCGTCTTTGATAGAACTGAATATCCCTACTGGAAGAATAAGATGCGCATGCATCTTGAAGCCATTGATGTCGACCTATGGTATGTCGTCAAGAATGGCATTCCCAAGGCTGGTGAAGGTGTCACCGCTGCTGATGTCAAGAAGTTCGTTCAACTGGACTCCACTGCCAAGAACATCATCTGTGGTCATCTGACCAAAGGACAGTATGGCCGCGTGAGTGCTTTGGAAACATCTAAGCTAGTCTAGGACTGGATCTCCAAGGTCAACGAAGGCGTCTCAACCCAGAGAGATCAGAGAATCAGTGTCCTTCGCAACCTCTTCAACCGCTTCAAGAGAAATGACAATGAGAATGTCCAGCTCACGTTTGATCGACTCACTGACATCACAAATGAGCTTCAAGCCCTCGGCGCCACTGAGATCACCAAGCATGAAGTCGTAAAGACACTCCTGAGATCACTTGACAGCTCGTTTGACACCCTAGCCTTGATGATTCAAGAACGTCCTGACTTCAAGACACTCGATCCGTCTGACATACTTGAGAGGCTCAACACACACGAGTTTCAGCTTTCTGAGAAAAGAGACATCTACGGTCCCAACTATGGGCGAACTCGTGCCTTGAAGGCAAAAGCTGTCTCCTCATCTGAAGAAGAATCGGACAGCAGTTTTGATGATCCTGAAGACATTGGAAAGGAGCTTGCTATGCTTGTGAAGAAGTTCCAAAAATTCACCAAGAAGAAAGGATTCAGAAAGTCTTCACGATCAAGCTCAAGGAATGATGAAGCTTCTGCTCATGACTACAAGAAGAGAACATGCCACAAGTGCAAGAAACCTGGCCACTACATCTGTGAGTGTCCGCAGTGGGACAATGAGAACAAGAACAAGAAGAAGAGCAAGGAGTACGACTCTGACGACAAGAAGAAGAAGAAATACTCAAAGCCTTCTTCCAAGCCTTCCTCAAAGTCTTCATCACACAAGAAGAGCTCATCTGGCAAGGCACGTGCGTTTGTTGGCAAGGAAATGGATTCAGAGGAGGAGTCCGCTTCTGAGGAGGCGGAGGTGGAGTCTGAGGAGGAGTCCGATTCTGGCGTTGCGAGTCTGGTTACAGCATACGTTGCCAAGTCCATCTTCAACACTGAAGACAATGACTTCATCACTGACACCGATGCAAATGACAAGGACTACTCCGCTCCTACCTACTACTTCATGGCATGCAGTGCCAAGGTAAACACACGCACTACTCACTATCAAACATCTAGTGAAGACGACTCTGATTGTGGTTCCAAACCCAGCTACAAAACACTTGCTAAAATTGCAACTGAACAACAGAAAGCTATGGAACATATTCAAAAACTATTAGACAAAAGCGATGACCTATTAGACGCTGAAATGACTCGATCTCAGTCCTTGATTGAAGACATAAAAAATCTTCATGTTAAGTATGAGGAACTTGAAAGTCGTCATGAAACGCTCTCAACAACTCATGAAAAGCTTTCCTATGATTATCTTCAAAGGAAATAAGATCTTGAGAAATTGAGAGCGACTCATGAAGATCTTCAAAAGGAAAACGAGTCACTTCGCGCCAAA
The DNA here is from genome assembly GCF_018294505.1 of Triticum aestivum. Taxonomy (NCBI): domain Eukaryota; kingdom Viridiplantae; phylum Streptophyta; class Magnoliopsida; order Poales; family Poaceae; genus Triticum; species Triticum aestivum. Next base: position 620,013,260 of record NC_057812.1, read on the forward strand.
CAGATCAGTTTCGCTCAGGAAGGATTTGAACCACCATGTCTTAAATGCATTGAGCGTGACAACGCTACTTCTGTTGCTGGTTGTTCTACTGCTGCTACTATTGCAATATCTTCAACTGCTGATGTGCCAACTAACCCCTCTGCTGAGGATGCCACTGCTATTGCTGATGAGAATGCTAGGTTGAAGACATTGCTTGAAACAGGGATGTTCGAAAGTCTCAAAGGGCATCAAACACTATGTGATGTCCTCAAAAGACAGATCCTGAACCGAAACCCTAGGAAAGAGGGTGTTGGGTTCGAAAGGAAAATGAATGATGATGGCTCTTACTGGAAACCTGAGCAGTACCCCAAAACCACATGGGTTGCTGCAAAGGGACCTTCAGTGGATCCATCCGCCCTATCTGGCTTCACTTGTGCTAATCCCATTATTATTGATGAATCCTTTGATGCAAACTATAAACTGTTTAAGAATCAGAATGGTGAAGTGTTTGCCAGGTATATTGGTACTAATTGCAGGAATGGGCCGCCTATGAAGAAGGTCTGGGTGCCGAAAAGGTGTTTGGAGAATCTTCTTGTGAATGTCGTCATGACACCAGAAGTGAAGAAGACAAACCCCAGACCACAGGCTTCATATGGTCCAAAGGCTTCATACAGACAGAGGACTCACCTGAGTCGCACTAACGCAAATGTTTTGCAGGGAAACCTTACTCAGGCCTATGAATATGAGTGCATTTCATCAAACTGCCATGTTTATAAGACCAAAAACTATTCTGCTTATTCTTATGAGTACTATTATTCACCTGCCAGACTTTTTGCTAGGGCTCTAAAGCCAAAGTTCTCAGATGCCGCACTTAGACTCATTGCTTCAAAGCCACCCTTGAAGATGTGGGTGGCTAAGAAAGCTTAACTCTCTTTTGCAGGGAAAGGTCTCCAGCCGAAAACCAAAATCGTCTGAAGCTATTGCTGGGGACCTTAAACATCTTGTAGGGCGCAAGATCAAATGCCCAAATGGTCTTATTATGTATTTTGTTCCTGAGTCGCTTGCTACTTGCCCTATCAGTCCTAACCTCGATCTAAGCTTTCATAATCCACTTGCCTGTCAAATGTTTTTGCTTCAAAATTCTCTTCGTGAAGCCTATCCCCCTAACTGCACTGTAGGGTACGACACCAGCTGCTTCAGAATGGATTATTGATAGTGGGTGTACTAATCAAATGACTGGCAAGCGAAGCCTTCTTATGGACTCAACCTTACTTCCATCTGACAAAAGTCACATCACATTTGCTGACACTGGTAAAAGTAAGGTATTGGGTCTAGGTAGAGTTGCAATCTCAAAGGATCAACACATGGATAAAGTCTTGCTTGTTGAATCCCTTGGTTTCAACTTGATGTCTGTCTCAATGCTTTGCGATTTAAACATGATTGTGATGTTTGGAAAATATCATTGCCTTGTTCTAATGGAATCTGACAAGTCTCTAGTGTTTGAAGGGTATCGGAAAGATGATTTGTACGTGGTAGATTTCTCAGCAGGACCACAACTTGCCGTATATCTTCTAGCAAAAGCTTCAGAATGCTGGCTCTGGCATCGGAGGATAGGGCATGCTGGCATGAGGAACTTGCACACTCTTGCAAGAAAGAAGCATGTCATAGGCATCGAGGGCGTCAAGTTCAAGAAGGATCACTTATGCGGTGCCTGTGAAGCCGGAAAGATGACGAGGGCCAAGCATCCCTCGAAGACCATCATGACAACGACTCAACCCTTTGAACTGCTCCACATGGATCTTTTCGATCCCACTCATTACTCAACTCTTACTACTACTGCTTGTCTCTATGGCTTTGTCATTTTTGATGATTATTCAAGATATACTTGGGTGCATATAATCCTATACAAGACTGAAGTGCAGGATGTCTTCAGACGCTTCGCCAATTGAGCAATGAACAACTATGGCGTTAAGATAAAGCACATCAGAAGTGACAATGTCACTGAATTCAAGAACACTGGCCTAGATACGTATCTTGATACTTTGGGCATCACACATGAATTCTCAGCTCCGTATACGCCACACCAGAATGGCGTCGTCGAACATAAGAACATAACACTTATTGAGATGGCCCGGACGATGCTTGATGAATACAAGACTCCAAGAAAATTCTGGCTTGAAGCCATTGATACTGCATGCCATATCATCAACCGTGTTTATCTTCACAAGATTCTGAACAAGACATCCTATGAGCTCCTTACTGGCAAGAAGCCAAATGTCAGTTACTTCAGAGTATTTGGTGCCAGGTGCTGGATCAAGGATCCATATCACACTTCAAAATTTGCACCAAAAGCACATGAAGGTTTTATGCTTGGATATGGAAAGGATTCGCACTCCTACAGAGTCTTCAACCTCTTTCACTATAAAGTGGTTGAAACTATGGATGTGCGGTTGGATGAGACTAACGGCTCGCAAAGAGAGCACCTGCCAAATGTGCTAGATGAAGTTCCATCCATTGAATCAATCAAACTTATGGGAACTAGAGAAATCATACCATCTAAAGCTCAGCCTGAAGAGGAACTTATCATCTCCGCACCTGATCAACCTAAAGACAATGCTCAGCCTGAAGACAATCCTTCTAACGATGACAATGATCAGCAAGAGCAATATCAGCAAGAGCAAAATCTTCGTCCTGTACATCCTCGTGTTGCAAATGAAGTACAGATTGAGAGAATAATTGATAGCATCAATGCACCAGGTCCACTCACTCGTTCAAGGGCAACACAGCTAGCAAATTTCTGTGGGCACTTCGCATTTGTCTCAATATCTGAACCCAAGAAAGTTGATGAAGCCTTCATGGAACCTGAATGGATTCAAGCTATGCAAGAAGAGCTTCAACAGTTTGAGCTGAATAATGTATGGGAACTGGTTAAGCGTCCTGATCCTCGCAAGCACAATATAATAGGCACCAAATGGATATATCGCAACAAGCAAGATGATGGTCAAGTTGTCAGAAACAAAGCTCGTCTCGTTGCTCAAGGATACACTCAAGTTGAAGGGATTGACTTTGATGAAACATTTGCTCCTGTGGCTAGGCTTGAAGCCATACGCATACTGCTGGCCCATGAAAATCATCATAACATTCTTCTGTATCAAATGGATGTGAAGAGCGCTTTCTCAATGGCAAGATTGAACAAGAAGTGTATGTTGCACAACCGCCTGGCTTTGAAGATCCAAAACATCCTGACATGGTGTACAAGCTCAACAAGGCACTGTATGGCCTCAAACAAGCCCCTCGGGCTTGGTATGGCACACTCAAAGACTTCTTGAAGATCAAAGGCTTCAAACCTGGTTCCCTCGACCCCACTCTGTTCACGAAGACATATGATGGTGAACTGTTTGTGTGCCAAATATATGTGGATGACATTATCTTCGGCTGCACCAATCAGAAATACACTGACGAGTTTGGATATATGATGCAAGAGCAATATCAGATATCCATGATGGGTGAGCTGAAGTTCTTCCTTGGTCTTCAAATACGTCAGCAACGCAACGACATCTTTATATCTCAAGAGAAATACCTCAAAGATTGTCTGGAGAAATTTGGAATGCAAGATTGCAAAGGCTTCACGACGCCAATGCCAGCCAAACATCATCTGGGTCCCGACGACAATGGTAAAGAGTTCGATCAAAAGGTATATCGCTCCATGATTGGTTCCTTGCTTTATTTATGTGCATCTAGGACAGATATCATGCTTAGTGTTTGCATGTGTGCCCGGTTCCAAGTGGCACCAAAGGAATCGCATCACTTAGCTGTGAAGCGAATTCTCAGATATTTGGCTCACACCCCAACACTAGGATTATGGTATCCAAAGGGCTCAGAGTTTGGTCTAGTTGGATTCTCAGATGCTGATTATGCTGGTGACAAGGTGGATCGCAAGTCTACATCAGGCACATGTCATTTTCTGGGACGATCACTTGTATGTTGGTCTTCAAAGAAGCAGAACTGTGTATCTCTCTCCACTGCTGAATCTGAATACATTTCTGCTGGATCTTGCTGCGCTCAGCTTCTATGGATGAAGCAAACACTCAAAGACTATGGCATTCACCTGAAGCAAGTGCCACTCTACTACGACAACAAAAGCGCCATCAAGATTGCCAACAACCCAGTTCACCACTCGAAGACAAAGCACATTGAAATTTGTCATCACTTTCTCAGAGATCATGTTGTGAAGGAAGATATTGATATCATACACGTCAACACTGAAGAGAAATTGGCAGATATGTTCACCAAGCCCTTGGATGAGAAGAGGTTTTGCAAGTTACGGTGTGAGCAAAATATCTTGGAATCCTCAAATGTCCTGTGATCAGGCACACATCCTAACACTTATGCATGTTGATGACTTATATGTGCAACACACGAAGTAAAGTATATCTTCAATCAATAAAGACTTACATTCTGAGTGTGAATACATTAACATGGAATTTGACTTCGGAGTGCCACGATAATTGTGCTCCGTGTCTGGGTCTAATACTTCCTATACGGTGGGTAACGCCACCACCAAATTCTTCTATTTGAAGTGTTTTACCCATGGCGTTACATTTGCTATGTCTTCACATTTGGTTTGTCTTCAATTTCAACTTGTCTTCATGATTATCTTCACTATGTTGACTTGATTGTCTTCTGATATATACATACTAGTGTTCTGTCCTCTACACCATTCACTTATAGCTACGTCTTCCTTGTTGAATCTTTTGAACTAAGTGAATGTGATCGGACCCTAATCTCTCTATGCTTTCTATCTCAAACTCTATCTGTCCAAATCATATGCATTCTATTGAAACTGTCGAATGTTTTCTCTGCGTCCTTGTCAGCAGAAGATACAGAGACAAACATTAAGTCCGTTTTCAATGCTAATTCTTTCACCTGAAACCTGGAGAAGTGGGAACGACCACCCGACAATCCAGGCGTGCATGGGAACCTGGAACAACCTCCGATATGTTGCATGATAGCCACATGTCCTTCAGATGTGAATCGCCAGGGCCACCTGTGTAATAACACTGTGCCGTCCCTATCCCTATAAATACACGCCTCACCACAGTCACTATCCCTTCTTCCACTCTCGCACAAACCCTAGCGCCACCGCTAGCCCTCGACGACGCCGATGAGAAAGCGCTTAGCTGCCGCGACCTCACCGACGCCGTCTTCACGCCGGCTGCGGACATCGTCTTCTCCGCCGTCGCCGTAGGTGTCCTCCGTCGCCAAGTTAGGGCACGGACGATCGAACTGCTCGGCCTCCTCTCCCTCTCCGTCTAGCAGTTCTTCGTGTGGTAAATAAAACTTCCTTTTTACGGCCCCTTTGATCCTATAGATTCATCACTTTCTACCACAAGCAGTTTCTGTTCACACAAGTTGGATCTATTTCATACTGCGTCTCATAATATGCCTAGTATGTTCACTTATGCTTCACAAAGTAGTTAGATTCCTCACTTGTACTTATTCGTGGATTCGTACAAATCTGGAACCAACTCTCTATCTATGAGTGAATGTCTTCGCACTATGAGGTCAATGTCTTCTAAACTGATTTATCTTCAAAATCTTCTGAGAATGCATATGACCTCTTCCCCTTCCCTTGAACCTTAATGCTGTCACAGGTACATGTCCATGGGAGAATCCCTTGGTTCTCATAGTCTGCACTCGTTTGCAGAATTCTTACAGCATCACATTAACTCTCCCGAAGCGAGTTCCTGTTTGACCAGAAAGTGGAAGCCTTTGAAGCCTTTAAACGTGTTGAAGCCCTTCAGTTTAAGCTTCATGGTACCAGAGAATCCTACAAGAAAGGGTGGCAGACAACATCGTGGCAACACCTCAAGAGATTTGCCTCCTGACCTCTATGAGCTATACAAGACAGATCCAGAGGAGGACTACAATCAGCGAAAAACTCAAATCCAATGGATTCGAAGATATTGGGCAGAACAATGGTTCAAGTACAGGTTCGTGACCCAGGAGTATGCCGAGAAGAATTCCATCAAATGACCATGGGGAGACATTCTATACAGAAATCTTCAACCCAAGTCCAGAGCTGAAGCCATTGAACAAGGCTTCTATCCTTGCATGGTCCGTGGACCGCAGCTTGTAGATGATAATCTGTTCAAGCGCAACCTTCAGTTTTCCAGGAACTCGGCCAAAGAGAACAAGAAGTCACGAGGCTTAGACTTCAATCCAGGCCCCTCTGCTCCTCGTGCTGATGGCACACGCGAAGCTGAACCCAATCTTGTTCGGCCCTTCTACAACCTGGAAGGTCTCATCACTCATATCATGGTTCAAGGGACATCCGTGGATGAGCCTGCAGATGACGCTGAATCTGATGAAGCGCCTGCACCGCTGAAGCCAAAGAAACTGAAGAAGCCTAAAGCTTCAAAGCCTGGTCCTGCACCAAAGGTCTTACAGGCGAAGCCTCTGGCTACTGCAACTCCTGAACACAGTGTGCAGTCTGAAGATTTGTCACGCATCTCCAAGCCCTCAAGAGTGAAGATGCCCTTGCAACCCACCAGCCAAGAACTGACTGTTGCTGCTATTCTGCGCAATGACGCCATTGATCTATCCAGCGATGAAGATCTTGCAGATGAAGCTCTTGAGCAACTGATCAAGAGCAAAGAAGAAGCAGAAATCTTCAATGATTTGCCTCTCTTTGACGTAGCAATCCTTCACAACTTCATTGATGAGTGGTTTGAAACCCCCAATCTTAGCTTTGATGATCTGCAACTTCCAATTGGCCTCAGCGTCGCTTTCACTGGCGCCATTGCTTCTGAGCTAGCTCTAGCTTAGTGCATCGTTGAACTGAAACAAAAGATCGACTATGAGAAAGCTCAGTTCAAGAAGCACATGGCCAAGCTCAGTGTGCAAGATGTGAAAAACTTCAAGATTATGCTGCACGAGCTCAAGGAAGCCTTTCTCAAGAAACGTGAAGAAGCTAAAGGGTCTCGTGAGCGCATGAAGAGTCTGGCTGACAAGTGTGTGCAAGCCTACAATGAAGCTGAGAAGCGCAAGGCTCTTGGGCATCCTGGCATCGACCCCAGAATGGCGGCCAAGCCAAAGAAGAAGAAGCCAGCTGTGGCCAAACCCGAAGCAACAAGGTAGGAAGTACACCCCATTGTCTTCCCTGCCAGTATGACAGGTTCGAAGCCTAAGGTCCCCACAGTTGCTTCAGAACTAAAGAAGACAAGGGCTGCCGAGGCTGAAGCCAGAAAGAGGAAAAATCTTGAAGCTTCTGATGCCGCCCCCTCCAAGACCTCACACAATGGAGCTGGCATTTGATCGTGGTCAGCCAGTTATGGTTCGCTGGCCCATTCTGACTCCTCCGCCTGCTGTTGGTCCACAATTTGAGTACCACGTTGAGCACAGGCCTCAAGTCCAAAAGCTCAACACAAGACTTCCACGATTCCCAGGCACTGCCACTTCACCTAAGGTCTTCAATGCGAATGGCTTCATGGCACATAATACCTTCTTCAACAGCACCAAGAACCCTTATACCAGACCGCGCATTTCCTCAGATCGGTTCTGGAGCTATCAGCAGTGCAACTACTATTCCTGTGTCTTATACAATCAAGGGCGCATATTTCCACATATGTGCCTTGACTCTGAAGCTATAGCTGGTCTGCCCTGCCTTGAAGAAGCATTGGATTGTTTTAGAGATGCTGGTCTGTTGCAGTTCGTCACTGACAAGGAGCCTGGATTGAAGAATTGCTGCTTCAATTCTATGCCACTCTTCATATTCGAGGCTACAACAGGGATCCGAAGACTTGGGTCCTTGAGTGGATGACAGGCAATGTCCATCATGAAGCTAAAGCTCTTGATATCATTGAGCTCACAGGCCTGCACACTCCTGGTGAATACTATGAACTAGATTGTCAACAATATCAAAATGCCTTGGAAAGCATCTTTCAGAAGCCAGAACCCAACATGAGTCAAATGCTGAGCATGATGAAGCCTCTACCTCACGATGCTGAATACCCATCTGAGTTCTTTGTTGAAGACCTAGAGTACCTGCCTCGCACCATTTACCACATCATCAGGAAGACTCTATGGCCTGTCAAAGGACAGTCATCTGTAGCGAAGCTTGAAGGAGCAATGAAGACTTTGGTTTTCTATATCTTCAATGGCATCAGCTTCAATGCTCAAGACTTCTTCATCAGGCAGTTGGCTGCGTCTGGCTCCGACATCTTTGGGTTGAAATTCTATGCTCCATGGGTCATGCGTCTGATCAAGCGTCACTCAGCCTTCAACTATTAGCCGTCTGCGCGCAATCATCTTATATTCTTGCCCGAGGTTGATATGTCAGTTGAAGCCATTTACCCAGAGCCTGCTAAGGATCCCATTTATCTTCACAATGCTGATCACCAAAGCTTCACCCAGCCCATTGAAGGAATTCTAGCAGTGTCTTGTGTTTATCCCCTTGCTGGAAACACACGTGCCCCTCGTGCTCAAACTGATGCCACTGGTAGCACCATTGCGCAAAGGCCTCGACGACGATCTCGTGTCCTAAATGACCGAGAGCTTCTAGTCGCGCTGCATCAGAAACAGGACAAACATCACGACTGACTTAAGCGTCAAATGCAAAGCCTCTTGGTGGATGTCAACCGCATTCGCAACCTTGCCACCAAGAATGCCTTTGTCACTCATGAAACCTGTCGGAGGTCGTGGAAGAGTTTGACCCTACTTAGTGCTGAAGCTGATCTGCATGACGATGGCTTCACCGAACGCTTCAAGTTTGACTCAACTCCTCCCAGAAATTCTCACTTGCATCGGACTCCCTCACTTGAAGACTCTAAATACTCGTCCTCAGCTGCGATCGTAAATGCCAGTCATCAATGACCAAGATGATGCAACTTCACCTCCTCCAACTTCAGCGCGTGTCGACACTGTACCAAGTTCCTCTGCACCACCGGATCTCAATGACGACCCTGCTGCCTCGCCTGCACCTCATGGGAACGAGTAGGCGCTCTATGTCTTCAAACCTTTTTGGTCCTCACTGACAAAAGGGGGAGAAGCATATGAGTTGATAGTCTTCAAGCGGGTCCATATGGGTGGTTAATTTACTTTTTGCTACTTTTGCCAAGTGCTTACAACTCCCGTTTTCGATACATTTGGTTCTTTGAGTTGTAACACTTAAACTCGATGGCCGTCTGCTACTTATTTGCTATTCTGTGATGCGATGATAAATTCGCATGTGCGACGATAAATTCCGCACTTAGATCATTTTGCAGACGTCCATTTTTCATTATGCATGTCATTATCTTCGTTACATCATATCTTGCATAATGACTTGTCATCATAAGTTGAAGAGGATCTCCACAAGTACAACCTGCCATGTGCATTTGCATTCCAAAAGCAAATTACTTATATGCACATATTCAGGGGGAGCCCTTGCAACTTATGAAGACAATACCCTATCCTTTACAATTTCACACATTTTATTCCCCGTTGAAAACTTCAACCAGTTTGTCATCAATCACCAAAAAGGGGGAGATTGTAAGTGCATCTAGTGCCACCCCCAGTTGGTTTTGGAGTATTGACGACAAACCTGGTTGAGGGACTAATGTGTTTGTGAGAATTGCAGGATAACACAGGTAGAAGTCCCTCATTGATTCGGTTTTCCTACCAGAGATGACCCCTAAAAATGAATGAAGACATTGAAGTCAAAGGTGGTATGTGAAGACATTCACATTGAAGACTATGACAAGAGAAGACATCGCATGAAGACTATGGAGCGTGAAGTCTTAGTTGTTTCGTTGTTCTTTTTCTTCTTTGTTGAGTCATAGGAACCACCGTACTGTTAAGTGGGGTCCAAGTGAACCGGTCAGAATGACTGAAGTGATGCTTAACCAAATCCCATGTCTTTGAATGAAGACTATGAGAGCAAATCTTGTCCAGAGTTGGATAAGTCAGCTTTGCTTGTAGCCCAAGTAAAGTTGCCGTGTGTGTTTGAAATCTGACCATTGGAACACGTGTCTGTTCCTTAGTGACCAAGGGTCATTTCGGACAAATCAGGTCGGGTTGCCTAGTGGCTATAAATAGCCCACCCCCTACAACCACAAACAGTTGGCTGCTTAGAGTTAATGCACGGCTTTTGTCGTTTGAGAGAAACCCACATCGAAGCCTTTGAGAGAGAATTCCTTGCGAGGATAAAGCCCTAAACACCCAGAGCTAAAGAGTGTTAGGCATCACTTAAGTCTTCCTGTCTGTGTGATCTGAAGACTTATTACACTTGAGGATTGTGAATCCTCCAGCCGGTTAGGCATCGCGTTCTGAGCATCCAAGAGTCATTGTGGATCGCCGGTGAACGAAGTCTGTGAAGGTTTGGAAGTCTACCTTGAAGACTTACCAGAGTGATTGGGCGAGGACTGGGTGTCCTTAGCTCAAGGGGAATAAGGTGAAGACGAGGTCTTCTAAGTTGAATCTCAGCCTCCCTAACTAGACGTACAATTGTCACAGCAACTGGAACTGGTCCAACAAAGCATTGTCTTCAACGAGTCACTGGTTTCATCCTTCCCTTCCCTTTACTTACTGTTGGTCCTTGTGAAGTCATTGTATGATTGCTTTATCTTTTGTCTTCACTGAGTGACTGCTTGTTCTGATTGGCTTCACAATATCTTCCTACCTGATCTTTACTACCTAGCTACTATTAGTCATTATGCTTTCACTCCATTGAATACTTGACTATGGTATGCCTAGTGTAGTCTACCTTCCGCTGCATGGTAATAGGTTTATTTCTATCGTTTGTCTTCAAAACTTCCATGTTTTGAAGACTTTCATAAAAATCGCCTATTCACCCCCCTCTAGTCGATCACTAGCACTTTCAGCCGGTGTATCACCAGGATCTGGAGTAGTACATCAAGAAAATTTAAGATGGAGCTCCAGGAAGCCGTATTAGACGAGGAAGCATTTCGTGAAGAACTCAGGACCTAAAAGCTGAAAGTAGCCAAGCTGGAGGAGAAAAACCTCGAGATAGAGGAGATTCGTCAGGAACTGAAGGACAGTAGGACCATGGTTCATGCGAAGGATGTTGAAACCAGAAGTTTGGAACGCAACTCCAGAATATTAAAGGACGTCACGAGAGACTTCGTGTCAACAGAGTTGATCTGGCAAAAGAATTTGAGAAATATAAGCATGATTGGAAGAAGCCACCAAAGACAGGAACAAGACTTGAAAAGTTTGGCGATGTTGACCTTTATAAGACCAAACCCCTGTTATATACCTATGTTAGATGCGACGATTGTGAGCTTTCATTTGTTTGATGTTTTCTCACAGCCACAATAAAATCCGTCTTTTCAAACTATTGTTTGCATTGTGTGTATCCCTCTCTATCTTTCTTATCTCACCCCAAACCCTTGGACCCAATAGAGGATGAATGGAGATGAGCTTGTACTTTCTAGACCGATGAGTCAGTTGGAGACAGATCGATGGATTCAGAACATGGAGGATCACATGGAGAATAACACTATAGTTGGACATGATATGACCCAGCATGCTCTTCAGTGCTTTGAAAGAGGTGCTACTACTTGGTGGAGGATGTACCGAACCATGAATGGATGGCAAGGAGTAACCACTTGGAGAGAATTAAAGTTGACTTTGCCAAAGCCCCTGGTTGTGTCCTAGAAATTGAAGCCTTATGGAAAGGATATGAAGAAACCTTGTGCATGAAATATTTGTGGAGACATAGGACACACCCATAAAGAACACAAGGATGAATGCCCTAATTGTGAAGGAAGTCACCCAGTTGAAGAATGCCCAACTAGGCAGATTACTTGTTTCTTGTGTGAAGGGACTACCCACTATCCTGCTCAGTGTCACATTTACCCCATGGTACAATGAACCATCCAGCAGAAGAAAGAAATAAAGGAAGGAGCCTTCATGGAAAATTTTGAGGAAGCTGTGATGAAGGAAGAGATGGAGGACACACCTAAAGAAGACCCGAGTAAATCCTGCACTAAGTCTTGCTATTCATGTGGAGAAGAAGGACACCTCTCCCAAAATTGTTTGAATGGGGATCTAGTAGAATTCCCGACGGAGGAAGTAGAATATGACCCACAAGAAATAGAAGCTATGATCGGCATGGAAAAGTCCAGGAAGAGAAGCAGATTGGATTCCAGGAGGGACCTGAGTCATATCACCTGTCACAGGTGCAAGGAGTTAGGGCACTACCTCAACAGTTGACCAAAAAGGAAACCTCGATACTTGTTAGAAGTAATATGTTTTAGTTGTAATGGAGCAGGACACTTTTCCAGAGAATGCCCCGAGGAGAAGGAAACTTGTGCTAGATAGTTGAGTTTGCAACAAAAGTAATGGAGTAGTAGAAGTGAGAACACTTTCTTTTATATTGAGGTGTTGAGTTGAGACATGTAATGGAAAAGCGAGAGATTGTAATAAATTGAGAGTGAATAAAGTTAGCATCGTTGGTACTGATATGGATTTTATGAGTTGTTACTCTATGAAGAAGGATTTTGACCATTTCTGAGGATATGAGAAATATGGTCTATGGAAGATTTGTGCATTTTAAGGGTGGTAGTACCTAATAAGAACTGTTGACCCCTGGAAAAGATGAGGATACTCCACTATGTGGATTTCGGACAAAAATGAATACGAGTTTTGTCTCGATATGTGTGATACCCCAAGAGTATGTGGAATGAAGTTGGGTATTGTCAGTTGTTTGGACCAAATGTGATTAAGGAGTCAAAAGAGAATGTTAAGTTGATTCGAGATAGACTGAAGGTTGATCAGTCCAGGCAGAAGAGTTATGCAGACTCAAAAACGCAAGCAGGTAGTCTATGAAATTGGAGATAGAGCATGTCTTCGTGTGTCCCCTCTGTGAGGAGTTAAACAAATTGGAGTTAAGGGAAAGTTAGCACCGAGATTTTTAGGACCATACCGAGTTTTGGAGCGTATGGGAGAAGTGGCCAACAAGTTGGAGTCACCCGAAGGACTGTCAGGAGTTCATGATGTGTTTCACATTTCCCTGTTGAAGAAGAGCCATGCAGAGATGGCCAATATTCCCCTGTAAGGACGCTTGACCCTGGAAAGGATAATGATGCTCCATGAAGTGGAGTATGGACTTCATAAGTATAAGTTTTTATCTCAATATGTGGGATATCCCATGAGGATGAAGAGATGAATTACTATCGGATATAAAAGAGGTATGATGTTGGAAATATGGATCAATGGAAATTCCATGATGAGTCTGAGTAGTCATGTCCTAGTTTGGTGCCAATAGAAGGAAGGAAGACAATACAATTGGATGGATTTAAGTATGCTATGAAGTTGGATGTTGGATTAAAGATCAGTTACCCCGATGATGAGTTCAAGGTTTGCAAGTGATGAGATGGGCCATAACCCACAGGACCCAGGACCTGCCAAGAAACAGGCACACTCTTGCTGAAGGAAAAACCCTGGAAGAAGTTACAATTTTATCGATAGACGATCTTATAGGAGTAACGCAAAACCTGAGAGTTGTGAAGGAACGATAGATGTTTGTCTGGCTTGCAGAATCTATGGATATATACGAACTTGGTTCGTCGACAAGAGTAATTCTGAAATGCTTGTGAGGATGACTGAGTGATAGAATGCGAGATTCGCTAAACCGTATACAAGGTAATGATTTGGGTGCGGGATGGATTGATCACCATACCGACTTACTCTTATTATTCGCCTTGCTATATGGGATGGTAAATCTGAGTGACTTACCTATAGTAGAGAGACGACGATCAAAACCTTGTTTAAGCCTTAGAATGGTATAGGTATTTTTCCCTTGTGCAAGGCAGTTTTTGCCAACCGTAGGTTATACAGTGAGGATCAACCCAGACCCATTTCCTGCAGGAGAAACCATAAATGGTTGACCACCATGAGATATCGATAGTTGTTTAGTATTGGCACCAGACCCGTCAGCTAAGAAGACCCAGTCACAGAAGAACCTTACCTAGATGAAAGACACAAGGATTGAGGAAAAGGTTATGCCACTACCGAAAGAGCCGAGATAAGGATTTATCCTGAAGATCTGAGAAGACCGACACTGTTAACAATATGGATGAAGCATATGAGTTTTGATGGAACTGTAATGATGTTTCTAAGGGTGGTAGCACCCCAAACCCCTGTGATGATCGATGGATTTTGAGAAGACCCCAAAACCCTAACCTTTTTCTTGCTAGCCTCTCCGAATCTCGAGGACGAGATTCATTTTAAGGGTGGTAGGTTTGTAACATCCCAAAATTCTAAATTTTGGAATGTTATAATAAATAGATAGATTGATTGATTGTTTGATTGTTGTGTGATTGATTGACTAAAAGTGAGTGATATTCGAAACTTTTGAAGGTTAAATGAGAGGGAATAAAAGGACTTTCCCAAAATTTCATCTTTGCTTTCCGATCTCCAGGAATTCAAATGCTTTTCAACACAAAACCCTAGAGAGAAGATGACATGACTTCTTCCATTTAAATTAAATGAAAAGGGTTGTTGGAAATATTTGAAATTATTTTGAAATATTTCCAGTTCTGAAACTTTAAGCAACTCAATGATTTTCATGAGAGAAGATAAAATGACTTCTTCAAAGCAAATGAAATATGAGTTGGAAGTTAAAAGGATCAAATTCAAAGCCCTTTTGGCAATTATTTTTCAATTTGGGTTATTTGAGTTTTATTCAAATTATTTTTCTCCAAAAACAAAATACATGGAATATAGGGTAACATGATTCCCTAGAATAGAAAATTGGAGAAAAATTAATTTGAAATCATTTCAGTATTTTTAAGATGTTTTTTATTGGATTTTATTAGACCAGTAGCACTCTTTGAATTATCTGAATTTACGTGGATTTTATTTGGCATTATGAAAATGTCCATGTTGTAGAAAATCTTTTTCTGCAAATTTTGGTATATTATATGCCTATATAATATTTTAGTTATTATGTTTTTATTTTAGTTCAGTGAAAAAATATATAAAAAAACCCTTCCGCCGAACTGGGCCGGTCCAACCAACCGGCCAGGCCACGGCCCAGACCGACGCCCGCGCGCCCCCGACCTCCTTGGCAGGACTCCGCCCATCGCACGCCGCTGCGCCGCCATGGCCGCTGTCCCCGCCGCGGACTCCGCGCCCGCCGCCTTTGCCTTACCCCTCCTCCAAGGCCACCTCCTCCCCTCCCCTATAAAGCCGCGCCCGCCTCTCTCTCTCTCTCTCTCTCTCTCTCTCTCTCTCTCTCTCTCTCTCTCTCTCTCTCTCTTCCCCGTCGCTTGCCTGCATGCGCGGAACCGCCGTAGCCGCCGCCGCCGTCGACGAGTTTCACCGCCGCAACTGTGCCCTACCGCCTCTCCTCCCCGCATCCGCGTCGCTCCCCTCCGCCTCCTTGCTGCGCGCCCGCATCCCCGCCGCGCCGCTCTCTCGCCGGAGCCGCTTTGCGTCGCTGCTGCCGCAGCGGAGCTCGCCGTCGCCGATGTCCCGCCTCGCCGGAGAAAAACTGCCACCGCCACCGGTTCATCTCACCCGACCAGTATAAACCGAGAAAACCCGCCGTTTTTATATATATAGTTCGGTTTTCTTTTAGTATGGTTTATTTCTTTTGGTTTTGTTAGATAGCGAGCGTTCACCCATTTAGATCTGTAGCGAACGGTTTTCGTCCTTTAAGCGTTCTATAGCGAACATTCGTTCGATAGCGTTTCTCTTTTTCTTTTTATTTTAGATTTCGGCTAGGGACCTATATGTGATGATTTTATTTACAAATTAGCCCTTGTTCTTCAAATGATCATTACTTTTTACTCGTTAGTCCAAATCCGACGAAACCAACGCTCACGTCTTCATTACGATCTCCTCTATCGAGTAAAACAGCTTAAACATGTTTTTGAAATTTTAAAATTTGAATTAGATCAGATTTGAATTCAAACTTCGTTTGATCATAACTTGAGTTTTGTAGCTCCGTTTGAGTTGATTCTTTTTGCAAATCGAAGCTCTTGACCTAAACTTTCTGATAAGGCCAAATTCACATAATTTTGGTACTGTTAGAAATTATTTTATGTAGCAAGAGTTATTTGCTTGGTTTTGATGTTTTTCGAATCGTCTTCTTCGTTCTTTCTGATCATTTAAGTGATTTCTTATGTGTGGTTACTATTGCTTACTTACGATAGATTGACCGGAGTGTGACGAGTAGAACTATCAAGAGTTTTGAGTGCGAATCATCTTCATCAACATTGCAGGAAAGTTCACACTTTGATCATATCCCCCTTCATACCCAGTTTTTATGCATTAGTTTCACCCTCAAACATTGCATGAGTAGGATTGATAACATGTGGGTATTGGGAAGTAGTTGATGAGGTAGGAACCGATTGCCCTGCATTCAAACCTTGGGAGTTACTTTTACGTTATGCTTATATTGCCATGCTATGCTCGTAGACGTGGATTGGGTTTGAGAGTATTCATGACAGATGTGAGATTGTTAATTAATGGTTTACTTAAGGTGGCAACTTTAACACACATCTAGGTGGATTGAGGCACCTGGGTATTCCAGTGATTGCCTGTTTTTTATGGACCGCCACCCAGGCTCAAAGGGATCATGTGATTATTCATACTAGAAACTTCCGTGTGCAGCCACAAGCTACTATGGGCTCTAGCATAGTTGATTAAGTCGTGCGAACTCTTACAGTGGTAGACTAGCAGATGTAGGGGAAAGTAGGTGTAACGATCTACCCGATCGTAAGGTGCTAGCGCTTCTGAAAGACTATGTCTCGGTCATCCGTTTCTCAAACACCATGTAGTGTGAGAATCCCAACGAAGGAGATCGAGTCTTGTGGGAAAAAGTGCACAAACCTCTGCAGAGTGTATAAACTAATCATGGTGAGCCGTGTCCCCGGTTATGGACGTCTTGAGTATCTAGTACTTGGATTATCATGTGAATCTCATCATGTTACTTTAAATTAATTTTGTTGGGTTTAATGATGTTACTTAATTGGGATTCAGAATATTGTCAACCATTCTCAATGTTCAACAACCACCTTGATAGTTAAATAAAATGTATTCCTTTGCAGTAGGGAAAAATTGGCTTTTCGCAAAAACATATAACCATAGAGCTTTTCCACCAGCCATATATGCATGTAGTGATAGCCATTGGTCATCATTCTCTATGGTGTGAATTTGCCAGTACATTCAATGTACTGACCCTTGTGGCTGCAACGTCTCATGTTGCAGGAATCTTATGACGAGTAAGTGATACGTTAGGGTTACGGTTTCTACACTCAACTTTGCTGTTGGTGTTGATGGGAATCCACAACCTTGTTGTTACTTCCGCTATTTGGATTGAGGTAATAGTATTTACGTTACTTTTACATGTGATTTACCTCTGTTATAAATCCTCGAGTACTGTGTGTGTCAGCATACCGATCCAGGGATGACACTTAAGCACAGAGACTTGACCGTCTGAGGTCGGGTCGCTACATAAACTAAATACAATATATGTAAAACTACTAATTGGCACGCCACACAAAAATGATATAGAAAAATTACCGTATTTTGAATTAGACAATGTGGCATAACTAGAAATGATATAGCCAACATCTACTTATTATATCCAGGAGACTAATACCCATTTTTTCTCTAAGTATATATCCAGCTATGTGAAATCGATATCAGATAACACTTCTAATGCCCATTATTTCTCGAGTACCGAATACACCACGTTCTAAGATCCTCCTAATATATATTTAATTTTGAAAAAATAATAGTCAAACTACTCTTTTCCATACGAAAATATTGTACATACCTAGTGGACATATATACCCAGCTATGTGAAGAAAGGTAGGCAAATATTGTACATACCCTGTCGATGTATAAACCGCCTATGTGACAAAAATGTTTGAAAATATTGTGCATACCCGGTTGACCGTTGACACCCGACTATGTGAAAAAATGCAGGAAAATGTTGTACATCCGATAATATACCCCAAGCAAAAAATATACCCAATGTGTTTGCGCAATTACATACCCGGCTATGTGAAAATTGCTTCAAAAATATTATACATACTCAGTCGAGGTATTAGATCCTCGTATGTTCAATAGTCATGTACTAATACCTACGTACAATAAATCTTGCTTCTCTCTCCTATTAACATGCACGAATCTGGCCATCCGATAGTATATGAATTAAATAAGAACATGAATTATGTTTTCCAAAACAATGCTAATTGATTACCTGTTAATTACGCCTTCCATTTCAGCATCACCATGCAAAAAAGAATTTGGCAGGTAATCACGCACTTTTTCCAACCGACGTATGCATGCATAATGTTTTGGAATGTACTTCAATGCCGTACAAGGGTATGCATACGCCACTTAATTATAGAAAGTTCATTACAACGGCTCGAGGTATGCAAGGAAATTTTTAACTAATTTGTTAACGGGTGAAACCCGATAATCAATCTGCCCATCTCAATATTCGATCTGCCCATCCCAAACACCCGTCCTATATAGGACAGGGCTATTTTGTTATTCGTAACAGAATATTATTCCGTTACCCCCTGGCCCTATATAGGCACGACGCGCCTACACAGTAGAATCCCCCCGAGCCAGCTCGAACCCAACCCGCCTTCTTCCGCCGGAGGCATCGTCGCGGGCGAGCGAGCGACGGCGGCAGCCGGAGCGAGGGATCCCGCGGCACCGTGACTGGCCGGCGACGGATCCACCGCCGCCATCCCCTTCCTCGTCGGGATCCTTCACCGGGGCCGTGATCCGCGCCAGCCGCCTCCCTCCTTCCCCGGGGCCGTGATCCGCGCCAGCCGCCTCCCTCCTTCACCGGGGCCGTGATCCGCGCCATCTGCCTCCCTCCTTCGCCGGGATCCTTCACCCAGGCCGTGATCCGCGCTAGCCGCCTCCCTCCCTCGCCGAGATCTTTCGCCGAGGCCGTGATCCGCGCTTCCTATCTCCCTCCCTCGTCGGGGCTCCTTCGTTGGGGTCGTGATCCCCGCCAGCAGCTGCCTCCCTGGACCTCATCGCTGGACATCCACCACAAGCAGTAGCGCCGTCGTCTCCCCAAGCTCCTTGCCTGCATCAATGGCGCTGCCTCCCAAGAACATGCCAATACGCCGCCCACGAGAGGAAGAAGAAGAAGTCAGATCCAAGAACATGCCACTAGAGGTGATGTTTGTGTTCAGTTCATCAGTCCTGCAATGAAGAAGATTCGGTTTAAAAATTGCACACACTATGATCTGCCTACATGTTACACTATCAGATTCATTGGTACTACATGTGTGCTACATCAGTGATACATGTTCCTATGATGTAGAAGCAGATAGTACATTGCAAAAATGCTTGCATCAGTTCATTACACCCCTGCCACTTCATGCACAGTTTGGATGTCGAGGTTACTGTCAGTACCTCTAATATGCTAGCTTTAGTTCAAGCCAAAAAAATAAACTTATGCATCAGTGCAAGTAGCTACTAGGCTTTATATAAGGTTCAGTTACCACTGCAAGTTTGTATGATGTTATTTCTACTAGTGCATGCCGTGTAGTTGCGTGAGGTCGAACTAGTAAAAGAATGTTGTTGAAAAAATATACACTTGTTACTCACTAAGTTCAATGATACATAAACTAGGAGTACTTGTAGTGTAGTTGCATAAGTTATAGATGAAAAAAAGAGAAGACATGCATCAGTTATATATATATATATATATATATATATATATATATATATACATATTTGAAGTTCAATGTTCAGTTTGCAAGCAGTGCATCAAATGTTTATGCATCAGTTATAGGGAAAAAGACAAAAAATTCCATAACAGATGAAGTTCAATGTTCAGTTTACAAGCAATGCTAAAAAACAATACATTAGTACATCAGTGATGAACATGTACGTTCATTAGTTCGACTAAAAACTAAACCAGATACAAAATAGAGAACAAAGTTTAATAACGGCCAGCGATGCAAGTTCAACTTGTACATTGCCTTCAGTGCATGACATGTTACCCATAGCATGTATACGAGAAAAATACAGAAAATATTAATCCCAAAACTGTTTGAATGTCATTGCAGAAACATGCAAGGCGGCACATGCAGCGATGGTTTGATGAGCCAAGCAGATATGGGGCACCGCCTGGTTGGGTAACACCAGAAATAGCACCTGGATACTTCAACAATACATGTAGATTTCAAGCTACACCAGAATCATCAGAAGCGCGGACATGTTCTTCTATGCAGCAAACACCAATATCTGGGAATACAAGCTTTGCCACTACTGGGTTGCAACAAGGTCAACAATTTCCCCAGCGACAAATGTTTTCCTTCCCTATCGCATGCAGAAAGGCAAGGACACACATGCTTCCACATGTCGCTCCGTCAACATCAATCATCCGTGCTGCAAAAGTGGTTGCGACGGGAAGACCAGGCCAAAGACAAAAATTTTGGCCACTCTAGCAGGGTGCAAAGTACACGATATGAGCCATATATACAGGAGCAACCTCACAGCGAATTTGAGGGGAGACGGCCATACAATGAGAGATGGAGAGATTCGTCAACATTCCTCCCTCCAAGAGATGCATTGCTGCATGTGCCAAGGGTGACACCACCCGCGCCCATACACCAGGGTGAACAGCAAACACCGGAGGCAGCACAGATCTATACACATGTAAGTATCCATTCAGAAAAAACATACAAGAACAGTCCATACCATGGTACTGTGACCACCCCATATAACATTTTCAAAATTGCGTTTTTGTTTGCTCATTGTTGCGTGTAGCCACCTAACATTGAAGCTTACGTTCTGCCAAGGCTGCAGATGCACTTTCAAACTTTCAAAGAAGCAAAGGACTTCTACAACGTCTATGCAAAGCACGCGGGTTTTGCTGTCAGGGAAGGCTCCAAGGTTGAGACCAGAGTCTACCTTTATTACACGTGCTATGGAGTCTATGAATTGAAGGTGTCAGAAGCAAATAGACAGCGGAACAAGATGACAGCCAGGACTAACTGCGGGGCTAAAATGACGCTGAAGAGGGAAAATGATGGAACACTTGTCGTAAAAGAGATAGTCTGGGAACACAACCACGGGCTGTAGCTCACCCCCCAAATTCTTGTCTTCTTGCACTCCCACAAAAACATTGACAAAACAATCTTGGAGTACGTCAAGTACCTGCAGTTCAAAGGCATTGAACACGCGCAAATCATGAGCATACTGGGCGGCGATGACCCCAGTAGCTACTTCCTCGAAATGAATGCCAAAGACCTCATTAACATGTAAGTACAAACTTGTTCTCCTCCCATAAGCCCCCTCCGTCTTTTTTCCTCTGTCGGTACAAACATGCACTAGTAGAAAACAGGGCTTTGGTCCAGGCTGGGTCAGCCCATTAGTCCCAGTTCAGTCCAGAACCGGGACCAATGGGGGCATTGGTCCCGGTTCGTGAGCCCAGGGGGCTGGCCGGGCCACGTGGGCCATTGGTCCCAGTTCATCTGGACCTTTTGGTCCCGGTTGGTGGGTTGAACCAGGACCAATGGGCCTCGCTCCTGGCCCGCCACCATTGGTCCCGGTTGGTGGCTTGAACCGGGACCAAAGGCCCCCCTTTAGTCCCGGTTCATGTCACCAACCGGGACCAATGAGGTGCCTATATATACCCCTCGCTCGCGAGCAGAGCACCCCAGTGCTCTGTTTTTCTCTGGCCGAGGGGGAGAGGGCTTGGTGGTGCTCTAGCTCACCTCCTATGCACACAAGGTGTTCGATGGAATGCCCGAGCCACACTACTTAAGCTTTCTCCTCTCCAAGCTCGACCTCCAAGCTCCATTTTCCATAATATTTGTCTAGGTTTAGCGGTCCGTCACGCCCCGTCCCCGTCTTCACCGCCGTCGATCACCCGCGCCGAGCTCATCGCCGGCACCACCGTGGTGAGCCTCTTGTTCTTATCTTCTTTCTGAAAGGAAAAATATTCTTACTTGTATGTTTACATAGATACTTGTATTATTTTCTTACTTTTATTATTGCATCTTATATAGTGCGATGGTTTTGGTATCCGCCCCCGTCGGCCCTCGTCCTGTCTATGATTCGGATGTGGTATATATATTATCTTTATAACTATTGGTTCATTTATTGTTTATGAAAATTATGCCGACCAACGTGACATAGATTTTATTTATGTAGGATGTATGTGAATCGGAAATGCCAACCGACCCTATTGTCGAGAGGTTAAATTTAGTTGAAGAAGAAAACAATTTGTTGAAGGAAAAAATAAAAAAATTGAGGAGGAGAAGATGATATTGGAGTTGCATGTTGCGGATGTCGTCGATGATCACAAGATCAAGATGGATGCAATGCGCTTGAAGATTAGAAAGATTAGAAAATATGCCATTCATACCGAGGCTTGGTATCATTATGCCGTTGGATCAATTGTTACCTTGGTTGCGATTATGATCGCATTTGTTTTCGCATTGAAATGTTTTACATAGTTTCAATGTATGGTTTAATTAATTAGATGCTCTGGAGAGCTATATGTTGTTAGATGAGAACTATGTATGCACTTTGGTTTTAATGTGATGATGAACTTCTATTAATTTGGACACTTAATTATATATAATGCACGCAGATGAACCGGCAATGGATGTACGGTGACAGACACACCTGCGAGTACATTAAGGGCGTGCATGAGTTTCTCGATGCGGCTGAGGCAAACAAGCAGAATGGTTTTATGTGTTGTCCATGCACTGAATGTGGGAATATGAGGTCTTACTCTAACCGGAAAATCCTTCACTCCCACCTGCTTTACAAGGGTTTCATGCCACACTATAATGTTTGGACGAGGCACGGAGAAATAGGGGTTATGATGGAAGACGGCGAAGAAGAAGAGTACGATGACAACTATGTGCCCCCTGAATACGGTGATGCTGCAACGGGGGGAGCTGGTGAAGATCAAGAGGAACCAGACGATGTGCCCAATGATGCTGCAACGGGTGAAGCTGCTGAAGATCAAGAGGAACCAGACGATGTGCCCGATGATGATGATCTCCGCCGGGTCATTGTCGATGCAAGGACGCAATGCGAAAGTCAAAAGGAGAAGCTGAAGTTCGATCGCATGTTAGAGGATCACAAAAAAGGGTTATACCCCAATTGCGAAGATGGCAACACAAAGCTCGGTACCGTACTGGAATTGCTGCAGTGGAAGGCAGAGAATGCTGTGGCTGACAAAGGATTTGAGAAGCTACTGAAAATATTGAAGAAGAAGCTTCCAAAGGATAACGAATTGCCCGACAGTACATACGCAGCAAAGAAGGTCGTATGCCCTCTAGGATTGGAGGTGGAGAAGATACATGCATGCCCTAATGACTGCATCCTCTACCGCGGTGCATACAAGGATCTGAACGCATGCCCGGTATGCGGTGCATTGCGGTATAAGATCAGACGAGATGACCCTGGTGATGTTGACGGCGAGCCCCCCAGGAAGAGGGTTCCTGCGAAGGTGATGTGGTATGCTCCTATAATACCACGGTTGAAACGTCTGTTCAGAAACGAAGAGCATGCCAAGTTGATGCGATGGCACAGTGAGAACCGAAAGAAAGATGGGAAGTTGAGAGCACCCGCTGACGGGTCGCAGTGGAGAAAAATCGAGAGAAAGTACTGGGATGAGTTTGCAAAGGACCCAAGGAATGTATGGTTTGCTTTAAGCGCGGATGGCATTAATCCTTTCGGGGAGCAGAGCAGCAATCACAGCACCTGGCCCGTGACTCTATGTATGTATAACCTTCCTCCTTGGATGTGCATGAAGCGGAAGTTCATTATGATGCCAGTTCTCATCCAAGGCCCTAAGCAACCCGGCAACGACATTGATGTGTACCTAAGGCCATTAGTTGAAGAACTTTTACAGCTGTGGAATGGAAACGGTGTACGTACGTGGGATGAGCACAGACAGGAGGAATTTAACCTTAAGGCATTGCTGTTCGTGACCATCAACGATTGGCCCGCTCTCAGTAACCTTTCAGGACAGACAAACAAAGGATACCACGCATGCACGCACTGTTTAGATGACACTGAAAGTATATACCTGGACAAATGCAGGAAGAATGTGTACCTGGGCCATCGTCGATTTCTTCCGACCAACCATCAATGTCGAAAGAAAGGCAAGCATTTCAAAGGCGAGGCAGATCACCGGAAGAAGCCCGCCATGCGTACCGGTGATCACGTACTTGCTATGGTCAATGATTTACACTACGTAATCTTTGGAAAGGGTCCCGGTGGACTAGCTGTTCCGAATGACGCTGAGGGACACGCACCCATGTGGAAGAAGAAATCTATATTTTGGGACCTACCCTACTGGAAAGACCTAGAGGTCCGCTCTTCAATCGACGTGATGCACGTGACGAAGAACCTTTGCGTGAACCTGCTAGGCTTCTTGGGCGTGTATGGGAAGACAAAAGATACACCTGAGGCACGGGAGGACCTGCAACGTTTGCACGAAAAAGACGGCATGCCTCCGAAGCAGTATAAAGGTCCTGCCAGCTACGCTCTTACGAAAGAAGAGAAAGAAATCTTCTTTGAATGCCTGCTCAGTATGAAGGTCACGACTGGCTTCTCGTCGAATATAAAGGGAATAATAAATATGCCAGAGAAAAAGTTTCAGAACCTAAAGTCTCATGACTGCCACGTGATTATGACGCAACTGCTTCCGGTTGCATTGAGGGGGCTTCTACCGGAAAACGTCCGATTAGCCATTGTGAAGCTATGTGCATTCCTCAATGCAATCTCTCAGAAGGTGATCGATCCAGAAATCGTACCAAGGCTAAGGAGTGATGTGGCGCAATGTCTTGTCAGTTTCGAGCTGGTGTTCCCACCATCCTTCTTCAATATCATGACGCACGTCCTAGTTCATCTAGTCGACGAGATTGTCATCCTGGGGCCCGTATTTCTACACAATATGTTCCCCTTTGAGAGGTTCATGGGAGTCCTAAAGAAATATGTCCGTAACCGCGCTAGGCCAGAAGGAAGCATCTCCATGGGCCATCAAACAGAGGATGTTATCGGGTTTTGTGTTGACTTCATTCCTGGCCTTAAGAAGATAGGTCTCCCTAAATCGCGGTATGAGGGGAGACTGACTGGAAAAGGCACTCTTGGAAGAGACTCAATAATATGCAGGGACGGATATTCTTGGTCTCAAGCACACTACACAGTTCTACAGAACTCTACCTTGGTGACCCCGTATGTCGATGAACACAAGAACAGTCTGCGCTCCAAACACCCGGAGCAGTGCGACGACTGGATTACATGTGAACACATCAGGACTTTCAGCAGTTGGTTGGAAACACGTCTCAGAGGTGACAACACTGTTTGTGATGAGTTGTACTTGTTGTCCAGGGGACCATCTTTGACTGTATTGACTTACAAAGGATACGAGATAAATGGGAATACATTTTACACGATCGCCCAAGATCAAAAGAGCACCAACCAAAACAGCGGTGTCCGCTTTGATGCAGCAACCGAGAGCGGAAAGGACACATATTATGGTTACATAGTGGACATATGGGAACTTGACTACGGACCTGATTTTAAGGTCCCTTTGTTTAAGTGCAAATGGGTCAATCTGTCAGGCGGCGGGGTACAGGTAGACCCACAGTACGGAATGACAACAGTGGATCTGAAAAATCTTGGGTACACTGACGAACCGTTCGTCCTAGCCAATGATGTGGCACAGGTTATCTATGTGAAGGACATGTCTACCAAACCGAGAAAAAGAAAAGATAAGGAAGCGAATACATCATACGATGAGCCAAAGCGCCACATAGTTCTTTCAGGAAAAAGGGACATCCTGGGAGTGGACGGCAAGACAGACATGTCTGAAGATTATGAAAAGTTTCATGAAATTCCTCCCTTCAATGTCAAGGCTGACCCAAGCATCCTGATAAACAATGAAGATTATCCATGGTTACGGCGCAATAAGCAAATGACACAAGCGAAGAAAAAGTGAAGACTTTCTCCCGCAACTATTATGATGATACCATGCCAACTTTGTAACACACGAACATGCTACCATTGTCCGTTTTGTACATGCACATGCTATGTGGGTGAAATTATGATACCATGCCAACTTTCAACTTTTTCAGAGTTCATTTGAAATGCTTTCATGTCTTATGGTTCGGCCCTCGTAATACCATTATTCAAATTTTAACTATTCAAATTTGAAAACTAATGGCACTAACAGAAAGTTTATAATTTTTTCTAAAACTGATGGCACTAACAGAAAGTTTATAATTTTTCTGACCTAAAAGCAAAAAGAATTAAAAAATGCAAAAACAAAAGAAAATAAATAATGCAAAAAACAAAAAAAACTGGAAAAAGTAAAGTTAATCACAAACTTGTGATTCAAACAAATATCAAAGAATTCAAATTTTAACTATTCAAATTTGAAAACTAATGGCACTAACAGAAAGTTTATAATTTTTCTAAAACTAATGGCACTAACAGAAAGTTTATAATTTTGCTCCTCGCCGCTGGCCCATGACCATTAGTCCCGGTTTGTGCCACAAACCGGGACTAAAGGGTTGGTCCTCGTTGCGGGCAGAGTTTAGTCCCACCTCGCCAACCGAAGGGGGCTCACACCGGTTTATAAGCCCTTCCCTCTCTGCCTTGTTGAGCTCCTCTCAAAGTGAAAATAGATGCCCTAATAGAGAAAAGTTTAACCTAAATTCATAGTGAATTTCTCTGAAATTCATAGAAATTTAGTATGAATTTAGGTTGAATTTTCTCTATAAGCGCATCTATTCTCATTTTTTAGTAAGTTAATCACAAACTTGTGATTCACACAAATTTCAAAGAATTCAAATTTTAACTATTCAAATTTGTAAACTAATGGCACTAACAGAAAGTTTATAATTTTTCTAAAACTAATGGCACTAACAGAAAGTTTATAATTTTGCTAACCTAAAAGCAAACAGAATTAAAAATTAAAGCAAAAAACAAAAGAAAATAAAAAAAGCAAAAAACAAAACAAAAAAACTGGAAAAAATAGCAACAATAAGTATTTTGTTGTAATTAGAAACAAAATAAAATAAATAAAGCAACAAAGAAAACAAAAAAACAAAAAAGTGTTTTCAAATTTGAAAACTAATGGCACTAACAGAAAGTTTATAATTTTTCTAAAACTAAAACCAAAAAGAATAAAAAAATAAAGCAAAAACAAAAGAAAATAAAATAAAGCAACAAAAAAACAAAAAAAATGCCACCTACTGGGCCCCCACGGCCTGAATACGACTAGAAACCCATCCAAGGGCCAGGATTCAGGCCCGCATGAGGCCTAGTAGGCCCACAGGCATAGCAGTGACAATTAGGCCCGTAAGCCTGCAATGGAGAGAAGCTCGAGAGGGGTGCGACAGTGGGTCTTATAAACCACTGCGCACCCCTCTCAATTAGCGAGGTGGGACTAAACTTTCGACGCAGCAGCCGCACAAGGCCTTTGGTCCCGGTTGGTGGCACCAACCGGGACTAAAGGGGGGCGTTGGTCACGGTTGGTGACATGAACCGTGACCAATGCCCCCCTTTAGTCCCGGTTGGTGCCACCAACCGGGACCAAAGGCCTATTTTCAGCAGCCCAAAGGGCGAAAAGCGGCGGCAGCCTTTGGTCCCGGTTGGTGGCACCAACCGGGACTAAAGGGGGGCATTGGTCACGGTTTGTGCCATGAACAGTGACCAATGCCTTTGCTATATAACTAGCACTTGTGAAAATTTCCATTCAGTTCGTCTTCCCCGCCTGATGCCGCCAGGCTGCCCCTCTGCGCCTCGCCGTCGCCGTTGTCGTCCCTGCCTCCGATGCCGTCCTACGCCGCCCAAACACCGTCGCCACCCCGCGTTGCCTCGACTCCGTCGCCGCGCGCCACCCCGCGCCGTCGCGATCACCTCCCCGGGCCGCCCTGACGCCGTCGCCGCCCCGCGTCGCGGCCCTATGTCGTCGCCGCCCCGCGTCGCCACCCCGACGCCATCGCTGCCCCGCCTCTGCCTCGCCGTCGCCGCCCCGCGCCGCCGTCGCCTCTCGCTATGGTCAGGGCCGGCACCGCCCCCCTCTTCCCCCCTGTTTTTAATTTTTTTGCAAATTCATATATGTTTTTTCCTGATTATATGTATATGTATAGTATATGTATGTGTGTATATGTATGCAAAAGATAGATTAACAGAAAAAATAGTATTTTTTCTGTTCATAGATTTTTTTGGTGATATTCATTATTGTAAATATGAAAATGTTTGCATATTCATATGAACAATGAATTAGGCAAAACCTTTACTTTTTTTTCTAAAATTTCTATTTGAACATTATTTAAAAAAACAAGCAATACTACTTCATGTATTTTTAAGAAGGAAGAAGAAGAAAAAGAATGAGAGGAAAAAGGAAATAAGAAGAGGAAGAAAGGAGAAGAAGAGGGGAGAGGAAGACGAGGAGAAATAAATAAGAAGAAGAAAAAGAAGAAAAGAAGAGGAGAAGAAGAAAGGAATAGAGGAGAAGAAGAGAAAAATAGAATATATATTCTATTTTCTCTTTTCTCCTCTATTCCTTTCTTCTTCTCCTCTTTTTTTTCTTCTTTTTTTCTTCGACACGTGGGGGGGGGGGTCGAGAATGTCGGACATTCATGAGAGAGGCGAGGAAGAAGGGGAAGAAGAGGGAGAAGAAGAGGAGAGGAAGAAGAGGAAGTCTTCTCCTCTATTCTTTCTTCTCTTCTTTTTTCTTCTCCTTCCTATATGTATTAGTTTTTTTATTTAGGTTGTTAATTAGTAGATATTAATTTTGTTCATATATGTATGGATGCATGTGATATGTATGTATGTATGTATCGGGTATGTCGTTGTCGATATACCCCCTACCCGATAACTTCAACATGAGGGGGTCGAGGGTCGTCGAACATGAGAGGAAGAAGAGGATAAAAAAAGAAGAGGAAGAAGAAAAAAAAGAGGAGAAGAAAGAATAGAGGAGTTCTTCTCCTCTATTCTTTCTTCTCCTCTTTTTTTTCTTCTTCTTCCTCTTTATTTTATTGGGAACGAGGGTCATCGAGGGTCGCCGAGCGGTAGAGGAAACCCTAAATAGAAAGTATCGTCGATGTGAGATACATGTGGCCGTCGATGTCGGACACTATGCCGAGCGGTAGAGGAAACCCTAAATAGAAAGTATCATCGGTGTGAGATACATGTACCGTCGGAGCCCACGTCACTTGTGGGACGTGGATGTAGTGTCCGACATCGACGGCCACATGTATCTCACACCGACGATACTTTCTATTTAGGGTTTCCTCTACCGCTCGGCGACCCTGACCCTTGATGACCCTCGTTCCCGATAAAATAAAGAGGAAGAAGAAGAAAAAAAGAGAAGAAGAGGAAGAAGAAGAAAAAAAGAGAAGAAGAAATCTTTATTCTCCTCTTTTTTTCTTCTTCTTCTTCTCTTCTTCTCTTTTTTCTTCTTCTCTTTTTTTTCTTCTTCTTCCTCTTCTATTTTTTTCTTCTTCTTCCTCTTTATTTTATCGGAAACGAGGGTCATCGAGGGTCAGGGTCGCCGAACAGTAGAGGAAACCCTAAATAGCAAGTATCGTGGGTGTGAGATACATGTGGCCGTCGATGTCGGACACTACATCCACGTCCCACAAGTGACGCGGGCTTCAACGCCCACGTCACTTGTGGGACGTGGATGTAGTGTCCGACACCGACGGCCACATGTATCTCACACCCACGATACTTGCTATTTCGGGTTTCCTCTACCGCTCGGTGACCCTCGACGACCCTCGTTCCCGATAAGAAAAGAACAAAAAAAGAGGAGAAGAAAGAATAGAGGAGTACCTCTATTCTTTCTTCTCCTCTTTTTTTTCTTCTTCCTCTTCTTTTTTTATCCTTGAAGCATTGTCGAGGCCACCCCAAACCCTAGAGAAGCAGCGTCGAGGCCACCCCAAACCCTAGAGAAGCAGCGTCGAGGCCACTAATTAATATTAGTTCTACGTTTGCCACTAATATATTCATCTATCATGTTTGAATAATAATTGCCATGTTGTCAATATTTGTAGAAACTATGGACACCACCCGAGACGAAGTACAAGAAGAGTTGTTGGGGGACATAATCGCACGAGGAAGTGATGTTGTCGTCTCATTGTTTCTCAATGACACCGATGGTCTGGAAGCAGCTGGCTATGATTATGATGGCTCCGGTGACCTAATGCCGGTGCAAGAAGGAGACCATGAGGACGGCTCCGGTGACCCAATGCATGTGCAAGAAGGAGACCGTGATGACGTCTCCGGTGACCGAACCGAGTCCGGCCAGGTATATATATTAGTTAAGCTTCTGCTGACTAGCTAATTGATGCATTCATTGTTTTGGTATGTACACATATTAATTAAGTCTTTGTTCTTTTTTCTAGCCCTCCGGATCGAGCACAACTTCGGTAAAGAGACGAGGCCCGAAGAAAAAGTTGAGCTCGGATGAAAAGTTTGAGATCATAGCAATCGCGCCCGACGGCCAACCGATTGAACCCCTCCGGACAAAGAGCGCATTTGTTGCTCAGTGCGGGGTTTTGGTTAGGGACAAGATCCCGATCAGCATCCAGCAATGGTTAAAGCCGGCTACAGAAGACCCTGAGGTGTCTTATGTCAATGATATGCAGAAAAATGATCTTTGGACTGAGCTGAAGTCAAATTTCACCCTACCGCCAGAGGATGATCCAGAGAAGCCAGTTAAAGAGCAATTAATCAAGTCTTTTGCTCTTAAGAGGATGGCAGAACTATTCAGGAGGTGGAAGAAAGAGCTGAATAAGTTTGTCGAAAATAAAGAGACACCAGAATTCAAGGGCAGATATGAGAAGATCAGAGATCACTGGCCCGCATTTGTGGCCCACAAGACATCGGAAAAGAGTAAGAAGATGTCGGCGACAAACAAGCAAAATGCTGCGAAGAAGAAGCATCACCATCGCACGGGGTCAGGTGGCTACCTCGTAGCCCGGCCTAAGTGGGCCAAGACTGAGAATGATCTGGTTGATAAAGGGATCGAACCAGAGACAATTAACTGGCCAGACCGTTGCCGGACTTGGTTCTTCGGGGCTGGCGGAACCTTGGACCCTGTAACAGGGAAGTGCATTTGGACGAACGATCAAATGGACATACCAGTCAGGAAGCTTCAGCAGTATATCGAAGCAGCGCAGCAAGGGACGTTCTTTCCAGATAGAGAGAACGACGAGCTCACAATGGCCCTCGGGAATCCTGAGCACCCTGGACGGACACGAGGCACGCCAGGCTCCATTCCGTGGAAGGTTGGGTTTCCGGACGCAGGCGGTTACAAATCCCAGGAGAGGAGGAAAAAATTGCAGCAGACCCAAATGCAGGCGCTGCAAGCAAGGGTACAAGCGATAGAGGAACGAGAAGCAAATCGCAGCAAACGTACTGCCGAAGCTTCCCCCGAAGCTACCCCGCCATCTCAGCGGAGAAGCAGCGTGGCTTCCACCGAGCTGCTTCAGCCGGAGCATGCCTTGACGGCTCCTGCCAGCTATCCCGTGGATGCTATCACGGAGTCTCAAAATTGCCACCTTATGATGCAATGGATGAATTTGAAGGTCAAGGCGGCTGTTGGCTCTGTTTATCCTACTGAACCCGGCGCAACTTTTCACTGTCGGCCGATTCCAAAAGGATATGCTAGGGTGATGGTGGATGAAATAACGGAGGGATTTGAGGACCTCCAGCTTGACCACCCTACCGGTGAAGGGGAGACTAGGCTGGGGTCTGCTCTGAAGACTCCATGCCTATGGCGGAAGGAGCTCATCAACCTTCCGAACTGGACGCCTCCGCCTCCTCCTCCTCCTCCTCCGGCAAGTCAGGGCACTCCGCCTCCTCCACCGCCTCCTCCTCCGGCGAGTCAGCGCACCCCGCCTCCTCCACCGCCTCCTCCTCCAGCGAGTGACGATCAGGGCACTCGACCGGCTCCTTCTCCGGCGTGTGGCGGCACTCCGCCTCCTTCTCCGCCTGCGTCGACGCGCCCGAGCAGCCAACCTCCTCATTCTCCGCCTCATTAGCAAGGCCGGAAGAGACATGCCGCCGCTCCGGCTGCTCTGGCGCGTCGTAGTCCTTCTCCTCCGCCTCGTAAGCAAGTAAAGAAGACAACCGCTCCGTCTGCTCTACCGGCGTCTAGCAGTACAGCTAGAGGCGGGAGGAAATACAGATTCGGTCCTTATCTGAAGACTCTAGAGAAGTTACCATACGAGAGGACCCCGGAGGAGAACGCCGAGATCGCACGAGAAGAAGTGAGGAACTACTTTGAAGGGGTGAAAGCAAAGAAACATCCACCTCCGGAGGAGAAGGTAGATCCGGTGAAAGCGAAGCACACTCTGGCTGCCCTGACAAAACCACCCAAGTCTCCGCCAAAAGGAAACTATGAGCGCATTATTGGAAAGAAATTTGCCGAAGCAGAGCGGTCGGGAAGTACTGTCAGTGATCAAAGGCTGAAAGAACGACGAGCTGGGAAACAAATTGCCCAGCTCGGCAAACAAGCGAAGCAATTGTGCCCCCCCGCTCAAGGTGCCAAGCGACAACGTCGCTAATGATCCGAGGATGGTGCCCGGTTATAGCAATCTTGGTGATTACCTGCCTGACAATGTACATTATGATTTCATGGAGGTGCAGATACAAAGATATGAGTACGGGAAGACTCTCGTCAAAGATGAAAGATCTCTATCAATGATGATGCGAAGATTGCATGATTGGTACTTGAAAATCTGCAGAGACTCTGGGGGGAGGAGTACTTTGTATGTGAAAGTTAAAAAGGAGCATGACCTCGTTGGAATTGAACTGTTGCCTGTTCCATTTGAGGAGTTCTTTCAGTTTTTCAATCAATTGGCCCTCGATAAAACAACGGTCACCTGCTACTGTCTGTAAGTAGTACTACTTCTGTCATTAAGTCTCTCTATATAGCTCATCTCTTTCATTGCATGTATTTATAATCATCCTCACTAAATTATGCAGATTGAAGATCGCCGAATTGATGAAAAGACAAGTCGGTGATATTGGGTTCATTAACACATATCTCATAGATGCCACTCAGGTTAAATTTCATGCCGCAGCTACCGAGACCAACTTGCTACGATCGTTGGTAATAAATGAAAACAAAGATATAATACTCTTTCCTTACAACTTCAAGTGAGTGTTACTGTCTTGTGCGTATTCGGTTTCCCTTATATATTAGTCAAGGTTATGGTAATGTAATTGATGAGTTATGCATGCGTGTGCAGTTACCACTATATTCTCCTAGAGATTAAGCTTGAGCAGGGACTAGTAACCGTCTTAGACTCAAGACGAAAAGATCCCCAGGACTATGCGGACATGACTCAAATTCTCGAGAAGTAAGTTAAATCGATCATTATCCACCATATCAGCAACTTTGTTCATTTCCTGATATATCAAGTAATTGTTTTCTTTGTCTGGCAGGGTTTGGAAAAAATTCTCCAAAAAAGCTCCAGGACTCCCGAAGAAGCTGCAATTTAGACACCCGAAAGTAAGTACTATAGTAGCATGTTCCGCGCATCTCCTATTGATTTGGCATTCTTGCTTATCAGTTTGATTGACCTCTATTTCTTGTAAAGTGGTTGTGGCAGGAACAAGGGAATGATTTCTGTGGATACTACGTTTGCGAGTCCATCCGCCACACGACCTGTGAGCGGGGCTACACTGACGAACAATATGAAGTACGTAAATAACAACATTCACAATTTTATTTTATTACCATCATTTGTGTTGAGTTTCATTCATTCATTCATATATATATATATATATATATATATATATATGTATTGACCCCCTTCTTCAAATTAGATGTTTCGGAAGCGGGATGAACTCCTAGCACCAGCTCGCATGCGAGCAATTCAAGAGGAATTGACGGCATTCTTTCTTGACCACGTGATCGCTGAAGATGGAGAATACTATGTGGACCATGAGTCCGTATGATTATATTTGTAAGAGATAATTATTGTATATATGTAGCCGGTAGTGTCGGATAGATATACGAGAACTTGTTGTTCGACCAATCTCTCGGAGAAGGAGAGGTGGTCGATATCACTTCTCTCTGTATGCATATATGTTCATGACGATCTTCTGTTTCCTTCATTTGCTTACTAGCTAGCTAGCGTGTCTAGTCCTCTCTATACGTATGTATAGTACGTAGCGTCGACCAAGCACGGACATAAGAGAGGACACTTCTCTCTATTAATTATAGCTAGCTAACACAATATATGAAACACCTAAATTAACCCCCCAAAACCCCCAAACCCCCCCCCCTTTCAAAAAAACAAAAACCCCAGCCACAGAAATGCTGACGCGTGGATGCCTATTGGTCCCGGTTGGTGCCACCAACCGGGACCAAAGGGTCTCCTGCCTGGGCTCCGCGCACAGGCCACGTGGAGGCCCATCAGTCCCGGTTCTGGATTGAACCGGGGCTAAAGGGACAGGGCATTAGTACCGACCCTTTAGTCCCGGTTCAGGAACCCGGACAAAAGGCCCTTATGAACCGGGACAACAGGCCCTTTTTCTACCAGTGATGTGGGAGCTATTGAGCCATTCAACAATGAGGAAGATGAGCAACAGCAACCGGAGCTTGCCCATGTGCACACTCAAGAGCACCAACATGCTCACATGCAAGATCATGAGCTTGATGGTACTGTAGGCGAACGACATGACAATAGGACATCCTACCAGCAGCAGCAGGAAAGGGTGATTAAACCACTCATATTCTCAAAACACAAATGGGAGGAAGAGTAAGACGCAAGCAGCAAAAGCAGCAGCCAAAAAGCTGCCATGCCCCATCAGGCGCGTGGAATTTGGCCCGGACGGCAAACCTCTTGGGATAAGGGCATGCAGATTCTGCAACGTCATGACCAACCATAATTACCGCACATGCCCACTCCGCACAGATGCCATTGTCAACAAGCAAACGTTGCAGAAGCAGATTGGAGCCGCCCAGGTTTCTACCAATGGAGACGACACATGTAACAGCTACACTTGCCGCAAGTGTGGGGTAACTGACAGACATAATGCCCGCATGTGCAAAGTGGGCAAGGAGGTCAGTGGCACTGAACAGACATGGCAAAGTCCAGAGTTCCAAAAAATCAAAAGAAGGGGATGAAGAAGAAGAGTTTGACGAGAATGACGACCAATCAGACGAAGACAATGAAGATGACAGTGTTGGGGACGAGGAAACTGAAACTGACGATGAAGCTGCCAAGGCTCAAGCAGGAAAGGGCGCTGGCAAGGGACAAGATTCGGGCCAGTGAGGAGGAGCTCAAGACTGAAGAATCCATA
This sequence comes from Triticum aestivum, assembly GCF_018294505.1. Lineage (NCBI taxonomy): Eukaryota > Viridiplantae > Streptophyta > Magnoliopsida > Poales > Poaceae > Triticum > Triticum aestivum. Next base: position 620,048,534 of record NC_057812.1, read on the forward strand.
GTGGTTATGCTGCTGCGTCAACTAAAAAATAACCTTGTACTCTTAGTTGCCTCGGTTCACAATGAGGAAACATATCAGAAACACTGTCGTTACCAAAACTTATTTAGCTTTATCATCGATTTCTCGATTAGTACTATAGTTAAGATATAATTTGTGATTTGTGCCCGCTGGACAAGTGAAGTTATTATGTAAACCATTTGATAATCCTTTTGAATGCAATACAAAAACATTTCAAAAAACTTATCTGGATTTATGTAACGCCAACACTACTGCCGCTAGGAAATCGGCAAAAATATGTTAAGGAAAATTTAAACTCTTATAGTACATCAGTACTGATAATTCTCACTCGTCAGTACAAGGCAGAGTAACCAAACACACCCGTGAACACCTCAAAAAACATAGTTTGAAAAAAAACTATGTCTGCTTCTGCCAGTCCTAGTTCAGAAAGTTCATCAGTACATAAAAATAATTATCTCAAGAAAATGCAAATATAATACACCTGTACTAATGAAAAACTAATTTATTTGTAAAAAATACTTTCAAAGATTATCTTGATATAAACAATCCTTTCAAAAAAACAAAAAATGTTTTAAAAAACATTAACATGACACACATAGTCTGACTGGTATTTGATAAGTTCAATTACACTTCAATCACAAGTGCAAGTACCCACAGTAGAGGAGTACAAACCTCCATTATCACCAACCCTAACACGTGCAAGTGGAATAAGCAGCTAATAAGTACAACTTGACAAGACCGATCAGTGCGACAGTAAAATGCCATCATCACCGACCCAGAGACGAGCAAGTGGGATAAGCAGCAGATAAGTACAGCTTGACAAGACTATTCAGTGCAACCAAATTAATACCCTGGCAAAGAAATTGGCTTGCACAGTTGGTTCTTCTAGGCCACCACCTGCGCCATCCACTAGGCGGTTGCGACAAGGGACTGCAAACGGCGACCCAATGCCACTACACCAGCGAACCAGACAAGGCCGACGAGATGATCTCCAGGCTCTGGAGGAAGGCTGGCGGCTCGCATCGTCAGATCGTCGGCCTTGGTGTGCACTACACCAGGGAAGACATACCTCCCCAGATGGCAGCAGTGTTGCAGTTGTATGTGGAGGAACTATGCATGGTGTACCACATCACAGCGGCCACGAAATGGTGACCCATCCTAGTCATTTGGCCTGTTTGGTTCATCTGTCTAATTAGTACTCTATCCTGAAATTTTCATCAAACTTGTTTCCCAACTAGATGTACTAGTGTGGTTTGTGAAAGTGGATGCAGTACTGCATTTTCTCAAGAATATACACTATAAATGTATTTTTGAACCTGATGCACTGGACTACTATTTGAAAAATCTTGCAGAAGATTAATTTCTGAAGTTGATGTACTAGTGTACTATCTGATCTTGATCCGATAGTGTAGTTTCTGTACTCAATGTATTAAAAAGATGTTTCTGAACTTGATGTAGTGAAGTAGTTTCTGAATTTGGTCTAATGTTATTTTCATAAGAAAAAAACTAAGAACTTGCTGAAGCACTGGTATGTGTTGTCCTATTCAACGAAAGTAAATAAACTAGTACTAAAGCAGCACATACAACATTGGCTCAAACTATGTATAATTCAAAAAGAAAAATAACATGATGTACTTGAATTTAATTTCAGAACTTTGTTTACTAATTTTTGAAGTACATTCATCCATTAATTATGCTATATAAGCATCTATTCATGGATTCATCGCTTGTAAAACAAAATGAAAATGAAGAATTCAAACATCAAAGTAATGCTAATCTTCAAAATGTCTCTCCCCTTGTAGGCCCAAGCGCCTCAATGAGATGCTGAAGCATGAGAGGTTGTTCATATTTGCTGGTTTCGGCATTGAAAGCGACAAAGATAAGATGAATATGTCTGGCCTTCCGACGATCAACCCCAACAAGTACGTCAACATTCAGCGCAGGAAAAGAGTACGACTCCTTGACTGATGTTGCAGCCAGCGTCATCCACCCATTCTACAAAACATGAAGAAGAACATCGACACGCAGGAAGACCACAAACTATGGGGGGTCAGCCCGCTGCCAGACAACCTCATCGAGTATGTAGGAGTAGATGCATACGCCATGTACAAGTCATGGAACATCATCGACAACATCACAAATGGTTGGGAAATTTCAAAAGTGCGGGAGGCTGAAAAATACTATGACCGCCCCTTTCGCCCCTTTTAGGGATGAACATACATCAAAGCCTGCCTTCGTTTTCCTTCCGCTTGTGCTTGCCTTTTATCTTGTTGTTTCAAATTAGTAGTTTCCTCTTGTTGGGTTGAACCAGTATGATTATGACGTGCTTGTCATGGTTGAACAAGTTTATTTATGTCATCAAGTACATTTTTTTGCTTATCTCATTATATAAGTTTGGTACCTCCGTATGTTGTTAATCCATCATTTCAAATTCAAAGTAGCTTCTGAATGGAACTTTGTGGCTGCTCTAAAGTACTAGTTATGAAGCAACTAATCACACAATGTTGTTCCATGTGTAGTTTCGATTCAGTATTGTATAGAAAACATAATGTTGAAAATAATCAACACAATTTGAGTTGCTTAACAACACTTCGAAAGTTGAAGCAGAAATTCTTAGTACTTCATGTACTGTTCTCATTCATATGTAGCTACTAGAAAATTAACAAGTACTACAAACAGAAAAAGTTAAGAAGCATCAACACACACTTATGTTGGTCTCTTGCAGACTAAGAATGACAATACTAGTACACTTGATCAGACAGTCGCTGGTGCGCGTCGGTCCTAAACAAATGGTTTTTCCCCTTTCCGCGACCGCGTTTGGAACCGTCGCCAAGTGAGTGTGTGCGATAGGGTGTCCTTCCCACACGACCGATAAATCATCGGGGATAGGCCTTCCTGGGACCCAGGCTGGGGCCGTGTGCGATCGGTCGAGGCATCGAAACCCAATCATTTCCGTAGGTATGTACATCCCACATGGTAATCCGAGAAAATCATTTCTGTAGGTATGTACATCCCACACGGTAATTCGAGAAAATCATTTCCGTAGGTATGTACATCCCACATGGTGAATCCCAGAAAAACATTTCCGTTCGTATGTATATCACACACAGTCAATCCAAGGAATACGTTTCCGTTCTTATGTACATCCCACACAGTCAATCCAGGGAAAATGTTTCCGTTCGGATGTACATCCCACACGGTTTTATGTATACGCTCGTGTGTGAAAGGTGTAACTATCACACACGCTCTGCCTTGGTTAACTGTTTGCTTTCATTAACTACATCACACACGATTTGATGTAGAAAACTGTGTGGCATTGGGCTATCCATCGCAAGCGCTTTTACTGCTAGAACCGTTTGCAAAGGTCCATGACCGTCTGTTCTATTTTTATTTTTGCCTGTAATTTATTATTCTAATTGGAAATTTTGAAATACGAAACGTGCAATTCAAATTCTCAGCACAATGGTTCAACAACGAATCCATAAATAAAATTGCCAGTACAATATGTTCAGTAATTACAGGATTAGGCAGCAATTAACTATGATGAACCGCAGTATTTAAAGGCGGTAAAGGTAAAGAGACAAGTGTAAATCATTTTGACCGCCGACGGTGTTGAAGAATCGGAATGCCCATAATGTGCCTTCCTGCATGCCATAGGCACGAACCACTTTTGTCCAACCCCTTGTGACGATCGCCCGCCCATCCTTCACCACCTTCAGGAAGACTTCTAGAGCATTATCATGGTAGCATGAATTATATACTTTAACCTTAGTTGCCTCCACTCCGGTCATGTAGTTTGCAAGGTAATCATCAGTAAATAGCTTCGGAAACCACTGAAAAGAGAAAAATATCAGATACTGAGCTCTAATAGAGTAACTTGTTGTGGGCAGGGGGAAAAGGCAACACATTACTTACCATCCTAAAGTTCACTGTTGTCTTCGACAAAGTGTAAATAAAGAGCTTAATTCCAATCACCCATTTCTTTCGCCTAACAATCTTTCTTAGTTTCCTCACTTGACGCTTGTTCATGAATATCTCATTGCCCCATACGCAAAAGGGATCGAAGCGTGGATCAGTACCCCTCATATATGTACCTACAAGCAACCAGTAAATGTTAGAAGCTAAACTGAGATTGCACAAATGATGTAAAATACAACTACCTATGTTCCTAAGTACAAGTATTTTTTTGAGATTTCAATATGAACTACATACGGATGTATATAGAATTATAGATATAGTTTAGATTAGAATCTAGATTCACTCATTTTGCTCCTTATGTAGTCTATATTGGAATCTCTAAAAATACTTATATTTAGGAATAGATGGTGTATAAGACATGGGATGCAGCTAACCTCGACGGCAAACAACAGCATCGCCCATTGTAGCCCTGTGTAAGTACATGGAAAGCCAATGTTAACTACAACAGGGTTAACATCCACCAAAAATAGCAAATGGTAATAAAACGACAGCATCTGTAGTGATATCTTCATTTCGAAAGAGTAGCACGGTAGCAAAGGGACGGATTAAAAAATGGATACAACTGTTAATTGCAACAGGCTTAACAACATCCTAATTCATGTTTTGTAAGTTTGTAGCCATTTAAATACAACTCTTTAAAAATGGATACAACTGTTAATGGCAACAAGCTTAATGGCCGTTGAAACCGGTACTGATAAAAATGCAATATGCAGAGTTAAACATCACAGGGCAGGTGCTGCCAGAGCAGATAATGGCCCAGTTGTCTATAAAAAGGTAGGGAAATAGCTCAAACGTGTTAGGCATGTTTACTACAACATGCTTAATACATCGACAATACAAAACATAGCCATTAATTGCAACTGCTATTGGTAAGATTGAACTGGTGGGTACATACTTGGTAAGTCTTGAGACGTAGTTGTTGGGGCACTTCATCTTGGTCAGAGCCCGCCCAAAGTCAGCGGCGGTGGAGGCGAGCCGTTCCTCCGTGTCGAAGCGTGGATCAGTGACACTGACATGTGTACCTACATGCAACTAGTAAATGGCAAAAGATAAACTGCAATTGCACCAATGATGTGAAATACTGTAAGGGATGCAGCTAACCTTGACGGCAAACAACATCATCGGCCGTTATGACCCCGCGTAAGTACATGGACAAGCATGTGGAGTACAACAGGGTTAGCATCCACCAAAAATAGCGAATGGGGCAGCATCTCTAGTATATCTTCATTGCAGAGAGTAGCATGGTAGCAAATGGACAGATTAAAAAATGGATACAACTGTTAATTGCAATAGGCTTAACAACATCCTAAGTCATGTTTTGTAAGTTTGTAGCCATTGAAATGCAACTGTTTAAAAATGGATTCAACTGTTAATTGCAACATGCTTAATAAAAGTTGAAACCGGTACTGATAAAAATGCAATTGGCATAGTTAAACATCATAAGGCAGGTGCTGTTGGAGTAGAGAATGGCCCAGATGTCTATAAAAAGGTAGGGAAAGTAGCAAAAACGTGTTAGGTATGTTTAATAGAACATGCTTAATACATCGACCCTACAGAACATAGCCATTAATTGCAACTGGTATTGGTAAGATTGAACTGGTGAGTACATACTTGGTAAGTCCTGAGAGGTAGTTGTTGGGGCACTTCATCTTGGCCAGAGCTCGCCCAAAGTCAGCGACGGCGGAGGCGAGTTGTTCCTCCGTGTCGAAGCGTGGATCAGTGCCAGTGACATGTGTACCTATAGGAAACCAGTAAATGGGTAGAAGTTAAACTGCAATTGCACAAATTATGTGAAATACTGTAAGACATGGGATGCAGCTCACCTCGACAGCAAACAAAAGCATCGGCCGTTATGACCCTGCGTAAGTACATGGACATGCATGTTAAGTGCAACAGGGTTAGCATCCACTAAAAGTAGCAAATGGGCAGCATCTCTAGTGATATCCTGAGTCATGTACTGTAAGTTTGTTGCTGGTATTGGTGAAATTGAGCTGGACACGGTAATATTTTAACATCACACAGTGTGTAGTACTCAAATAAACAAGGCACGAACATGCTTAATACATCAACCGTACAAATCATAGCCGTTGCAAGTGGTATTGGTAAGATTTAGCTGGTCAGATCTTACCTGTTAAGTCCAGGGGGTAGTCGCTGGGGGCTTCATCTGGGCTAGAGCCTGCACCATGTCGTCGGCGGCGGCGGAGGCGAGGTGTTCCTCCGGGTCAGCACGCACAGCGGCCATCGCGCCATGGACCGCCATCAGCTCCTGGCGGGGGAGGATTTGGAGGCATGAGGATGTTTCACAGGCGCCATTTAAGCAATCAGGCCTGGGAAGTGATAGATATCGGTGGGTTACCTGACTGGATCCAGCAGAACATCGATGTGGTTGAAGGTGTGGTTGCGGCGATGGTTTGAGATGCCGGTAGGGGAGGTGCGAGGGAGGGGGGATACTGAGGGGAAGGGGATGTGGTTGGAGGAATAAATTCTAAAATCACGCACATAATGAAAATTTCAGTGCGAAATTTGAAACTTGGGCGGGGGAAACACACAACGCAGATGAATCACATAAAATAAACGTGTGCAAGAAAAAAGAAAGTTGGCAAATCCCGTCTCCAAAAAAATGTACACGTGCACTTGATTTTTTTCGGTCAATGGTATGCCTGGTTTATTAGGAAATATCGCACAGGTAATTGACTTATGGGTCATTAACGCAAAAAACGCAGACGGGTACGGCATAGAAACCGTGTGTTTTGTGATCTTCTAATGATTAACGCAAAAAATGCACACGGGCACACATGCTAATCAACGCTCAAAGCCCTCAAAGGATGCTCTTACCGACATTGTACGTTAATACTACAAACTTAAAGTACTACTGGTAATTTGCTCTAATACTACAAACTTAAACTACTTCTCACATGCTCCCATTAGGGCATGCTGGCCAGACGCCGGCGTTCTCCTTCCGGCCTTGTAGGCGGAAGCCCACCATGCTTCAATCTCCGCCAAGCTCTCCTCAGCACGGTGTGTGACCTCTTTTTTCTTGTGGCGGCGGGACTCTCTTTTCTTGACTGCTTTCTGCCTTTTCCGCTCCTTCTTTGCGGCTTTGGCCGCCTCTAGATCCACCACCCATTCGGCCATGGCAGCCTCAAAGTCCGCCCATGTAACTGTCTGGCTGTCAACGGTGATGAACTCGGTGCGGCAAGATGCCATCGCTTCATTACCATGTGTGAGGTCACGGGCGGCGAGGAACGCGGCGCGGTGGGATGCCATCGCTTCCTTACCAGTTACTGTGTGCCGCGGTGCCATGGACAACGCCTGGAGAGAGCTCTGGGACGGAGGGGCCGGGCAGCCGTACAGTGCGGTGGTATTCAAGAGCTCAACCACAAACGACAACAGAAATTTGGCTTCCTTACAATTTTTGCTCGTTCATTATTGCACACGGTTCATCTCCGTCGCTTTCGGAAATAGTGTGCGCAGAGCCTATTGTGTGTTGCGTTATGATTGGCCGGAACCCCAGCCACACAGATCGCGCGTGTGCACCGTTGGATGCATTGCGATCAAACGACAATCCACATCCCTCACATCACACCCATTGAGGGAGTCCTGGAATAAGGGGTCCTCGGGCGTCCGGCTCTGTGACGTGGGCCGGACTACTGGGCCAAGAAGATACAAGATAGAAGACTTCCTTCCATGTCCGGATGGGACTCTCCTTTGCGTGGAAGGCAAGCTAGGCAGCCGGATGTATTATTTCCTTTCTATGCAACCGACTTTGTATAACCCTAGGCCCCTCCGGTGTCTATATAAACTGGATGGTTTAGTCCGTAGAGGCAATAATAATCATACAGGCTAGACTTCTAGGGTTTTAGCCATTATGATCTCGTGGTAGATCAGCTCTTGTAACCCTCATACTCATCAATATCAATCAAGCATGATGTAGGGTATTACCTCCATCAAGAGGGCCCAACCTGGGTAAAACTTCGTGTCCCTTGTCTCCTGTTACCATCAACCTTAGACGCATAGTTCGGGACCCCCTACCCGAGATCCGCCGGTTTTGACACCGACATTGGTGCTTTCATTGAGAGTTCCTCTATGACGTAGAAGACAGGATTGATGGCTCGCCTTGTTATCAAGGACAGTATCACCTCCGGAGGAGCCCTGGCCTCAGGCCAAACCCTCCAACTGGGCGGCTTCACCATGACCGCCCGTCCGGCCATTAAGTCGACGATGACCTCTTGGGTCATGAAAATCGCCTTCGTGTTGACACCGAATACTCCAAACAGATGGATCTGACAGAGTTGTAGTCTTTAAACGAGCTCCTAGATCGCATCGCCGCCGATCACCCATCAGATAGTGGTAGTAGAGGAGCAAATCAACAACTCTTCCTCTATATTGAGGAAGAACTATGCTTGGATTTCCGAGCTCGAAGAGCTGGATACCCGTCCACGGAACAACACGCCCCGTCCGCCGAACCTAGAATCAGACGGCGGACCTGAAAAACCGCTTGATATCCCGGAGCCCAAACTATTAAGCTCGGAAGTTCCTCAAACTCCGGATCCAAAATTGGGTCAGGGTTCGGATCTAAAGCCACCCACCCACCCAGATATGCGCGATCTCACGTGCATACGATAGCAGTCTCAGGAAATAGTCCATCACTTTTGGGCCAGATTCCTCCTTATCAAGGACAAGATTAAAGATTGCCGCGACGAAGACGCGATCTCAGTATTCTGCAATAATTGCATGGACGAAGGAATCCTCAATGCCATCAACCTCCGTCATGTATTTTCGAGAAAACGCCCCTGGCTAAAATCAATAGCTACATGTTCGAGCTCCGAGAACTGGCTGCCAAAGATCCTGTAGTCATGCTCACCAAGATCCAGCCACTCACCTGCAAAAATAAAAAAAGAAGGAGCGCATCAAGGGTAAGTTCAAATACATAATTCATAACAGTACTAGTCAAGAAGTACAAGCTGCAGAATAATTACAAAAGTTCATGCATACGTACAGGGTTCACTGCCAAACAAACCCCGGAAGTCAACATCAAACACATTGCTAGTTGTGCAGCTATACAGCAAAGTCTTTCTAATGTCAAGAATGTCTTCATGGTTGTAATCCAACATTTCAATCACACCATCCTCCCGGCAATGATATGTCTTGATGTTTTGTAGCATAAAGAAGCCACAATCATGCGTGTTAACAAAAGAAAAAAAATAAAAGGGTACATCACAAATTCAAAAACACGGGAACACCATCCTCCCAGCAACAAAAAACAACTAATAAAAATCATTAAAAATGGATACTCACGTGTTTTTCTGCTGCGGCACCCGCGCAAACTTACAAGAGAAACCATCAATATGCACCGGCGAGAACGGTTTGGACTCCCTCCAAAGCTTCTTTAAGTTATCTGTCATAGTCCTTAAGAATCTAACTGCATCATGCTACCTCTTGAGCACTACGTTGGATTTCCTTGAAGAGGAAAGGATGATGCAGCAAAGTAGCGTAAGTATTTCCCTCAGTTTTTGAGAACCGTTCATTGGTCTCAACAAACACATCGCAAAAAGAAGATTACATCGAATAGATATCCATAAGAGAGGGGGGGAACATTGTATTGAGATCCAAAAAGAGAGAAGAAGCCATCTAGCTAATAACTATGGACCTGAAGGTCTGAGGTAAACTACTCACACTTCGTCGGAGAGGCTATGGTGTTGATGTAGAAGCCCTCCGTGATGGATGCCCCCTCCGGCGGAGCTCCAGAACAGGCCCCAAGATGGGATCTTGTGGATATAGGAAGTTATGGCGGTGGAATTAGGGTTTTGGCTCCGTATCTGATCGTTTGGGGGTACGTAGGTATATATAGGAGGAAGGAGTACATCGGTGGAGCAACAAGGGGACCACGAGGGTGGAGGGCGCGCCTGGGGGGGGGGGGGGGTAGGCGCACCCCCTACCTCGTGGCCTCCTCCTTTGTTTCTTGACGTAGGGTCCAAGTCTCCTGGATCATGTTCGGTGAGAAATCCACGTTCCCGAAGGTTTCATTCCGTTTGGACTCCCTTTGATATTCCTTTTCTTCGAAACCCTAAAATAGGCAAAAAAAACAACAATTCTGGGCTGGGCCTCCGGTTATTAGGTTAGTCCCAAAAATAATATAAAAGTGGATAATAAAGCCCAATAATGTCCAAAACAGTAGATAATATAGCATGGAGCAATCAAAAATTATAGATACGTTGGAGACGTATCAAGCATCCCCAAGCTTAATTCCTGCTCGTCCTCGAGTAGGTAAATGATAAAAACAGATTTTTTGATGTGGAATGCTACTTGGCATAATTTCAATGTAATTCTTGTTAATTGTGGTATGAATATTCAGATCCGAAAGATTCAAGATAAAAGTTTAATATTGACATAAAAATAATAATACTTCAAGCATACTAATAAAGCAATCATGTCTTCTCAAAATAACATGGCCAAAGAAAGTTATCCCTACAAAATCATATAGTGTGGTTATGCTCTATCTTCACCACACAAAGTATTTAAATCATGCACAACCCCGATGAGGAGCCAAGCAATTGTTTCATACTTTTGACATTCTCAAACTTTTTCAATCTTCACGCAATACATGAGCATGAGCCATGGATATAGCACTATAGGTGGAATAGAATGGTGGTTGTGGAGAAGACAAAAAGGGAGAAGATAGTCTCACATCAACTAGGTGTATCAACGGGCTATGGAGATGCCCATCAATAGATATCAATGTGAGTGGGTAGGGATTACCATGCCATGGATGCACTGGAGCTATAAGTATATGAAAGCTCGACAAAAGAAACTAAGTGGTGTGCATCCAACTCGCTTGCTCACGAAGGCCTAGGGCAATTTTGAGGAAGCCCATCATTGGAATATACAAGCCAAGTTCTATAATGAAAAATTCCCACTAGTGTATGAAAGTGATGAAATGAGAGACTCTCTATCATGAATATCATGGTGCTACTTTGAAGCACAAGTGTGGTAAAAGGATAGTAGCATTGCCACTTCTCTCTTTTTCTCATTTTTTTATTTTTCGTCCGGTGTCTCATCCCGACTTGTGGGGGAATCATAGTCTCCATCATCCTTTCCTCACTGGGACAATGCTCTAATAATTATGATCATCACACTTTTATTTTCTTACAACTCAACAATTACAACTCGATACTTAGAACAAAATATGACTCTATGTGAATGCCTCCGGCGGTGTACCGGGATATGCAATGACTCATGAGTGACATGTATGAAAGAATTATGAATGGTGGCTTTGGCACAAATACGATGTCAACTACATGATCATGCTAAGCAATATGACAATGATGGAGTGTGTCATAATAAATGGAACGGTGGAAAGTTGCATGGCAATATATCTCAGAATGACTATGGAAATGCCATAATTGGTAGGTATGATGGCCGTTTTGAGGAAGGTATATGGTGGGTGCATGATACCGACGAAAGGTGCGCGGTATTAGAGAGCCTAGCAATGGTGGAAGGAAAAAAAGTGCGTATAATCCATGGACTCAACATTAGTCATAAAGAACTCATATACTTATTGCAAAAATCTACAAGTTATCAAAGCAAAGTATTACGCGCATGCTCCTATGGGGATATATTGGTAGGAAAAGACCATCGCTCGTCCCCGACCGCCACTCATAAGGAAGACAATCATAAATAAATCATGCTCTGACTTCATCACATAATGGTTCAACATACGTGCATGCTACGGGAATCACAAACTTTAACACAAGTATTTCTCAAATTCACAACTACTCAACTAGCACAACTTTGATATCACCATCTTCATATCTCAAAACAATTATCAAGCATCAAACTTCTCATAGCATTCAACACACTCATAAGAGAGTTTTTACTATTCTTGAATACCAAGCATATTAGGATTATTTAAGCAAATTACCATGCTACTTAAGACTCTCAAAATAATCTAAGTGAAGCATGACAGATCAATAGTTTCGATAAAACAAATCCACCACCGTGCTCTAAAAGATATAAGTGAAGTACTAGAGCAAAACTATATAACTCAAAAGATATAAGTGAAGCACATAGAGTATTCTAATAATTTCCGAATCATGCGTGTCTCTCTCAAAAGGTGTGTACAGCAAGGATGATTGTGGTAAACTAGCAAATAAAGACTCAAATCATACAAGACGCTCCAAGCAAAACACATATCATGTGGTGAATAAAAATATAGCTCCAAGTAAAGTTACCGATAGAAGTAGACAAAATAGGGGATGCCTTCCGGGGCATCCCCAAGCTTTGGCTTTTAGGTGTTCTTAGATTATCTTGAGGGTTCCATGGGCATCCTCAAGCTTAGGATCTTGTAACTCCTTGTTCCATAATCCATCAAATCTTTACCCAAAACTTGAAATTTCACAACACAAAACTTAAAGTAGGAAATCTCGTGAGCTCCGTTAGCGAAAGAAAACAAAAGACCACTTCAAGGTACTGTAATGAACTCATTATTTATTTATATTGGTGTTAAACCTACTGTATTCCAACTTCTCTATGGTTTATAAACTATTTTACTAGCCATAGATTCATCAAAATAAGCAAACAACACAAGAAAAATAGAATCTGTCAAAAACAAAACAGTCTATAGTAATCTTTAGTTAGCGCAATATCTGGAACCCCAAAAATTCTAAAATAAATTGCTGGACGTGAGGAATTTATCTATTAATCATCTTCAAAAAGAATTAACTAAATAGAGCTTTTCAAATAAAAATGGCAGCAGTTCTCGTGAGCGCTAAAGTTTCTGTTTTTTACAGCAAGATATCTAGACTTTCCCCAAGTCTTCCCAACGGTTCTACTTGGCACAAACGCTAATTAAACACAAAAAACACAACCAAAACAGAGGCTAGATAAATTATTTACTAATAAACAGCAGCAAAAATCAAGTAATAAAAATAAAATTGGGTTGCCTCCCAACAAGCGCTATCGTTTAACGCCCCTAGCTAGGCATAAAAAGCAAGGATAGATCTAGGTATTGCCATCTTTGGTAGGCAATCCATAAGTGGCTATCATAATAGATTCATAAGGTAATTTAATTTTTCTTTCTAGGAAAGTGTTCCATGCCTTTCCTTAACGGAAATTGGAATCTAATATTTTCTTCCTTCATATCAATAATTGCACCAATCGTTCTAAGGAAAGGTCTACCAAGAATAATAGGACATGAAGGATTGCAATCTATGTCAAGAACGATAAAATCTACTGGCACATAATTCCTATTTGCAACAATAAGAACATCATTAATTCTTCCCATAGGTTTCTTAATAGTGGAATCCGCAAGGTGCAAGTTTAAATAGCAATCATCAAAATCACGGAAACCTAACAAATCACACAAATCAACGATGCTATTTAGATGGGTAGCGGCATCTTCACTAGGAAGGCCGGAGAACGGATCTTTCATGACAAGATTCAGCAAAGCGGCATTAATTTCACAAGATTCAGCATTAGTAAGAGAAGCAATCGGAGTGCTAATAATCATTGGTGTTGGTATTGGTAAAGTCACACAATTTAGTATTATCTTGAGCCATCGTGACAGGCAAGCAATCCAACACACAAGCAAACAAAAGGCAAGCGGGCAAAAAGAGGCAAATAGAGAAAGAGAGGGAGGATGGAGAAAGAGAGAGGGGGAATAAAACGGCAAGGGTGAAGTGGGGGAGAGGAAAACGAGAGGCAAATGGCAAATAATGTAATGCGGGAGATAAGGGTTGTGATGGGTACTTGGTATATTGACTTTTGCATAGACTCCATGGCAACAGCGCCAGAAATGGCTCGTTGTCGGGAGTCAAATCTTGACTTGCGCGAACCTCCCCGGCAACGGCGCCAGAAATTCTTCTTGCTACCTCTTGAGCACTGCGTTGGATTTCCTTGAAGAGGAAAGGATGATGCAGCAAAGTAGCGTAAGTATTTCCCTCAGTTTTTGAGAACCAAGGTATCAATCTAGTAGGAGGTTGCGCGCGCGTCCCTAGTACCCGCACAAAACAAATAACTCCTCGCAACCAACGCGATAAGGGGTTGTCAATCCCTTCACGGTCACTTACGAGAGTGAGATCTGATACATATGATAAGATAATATTTTTGGTGTTTTAGTGATAAAGATGCAAAGTAAAATAAAAGCAAAGTAAAAAAGCAAAGGAAATAACTAACTATTGGAAGATTAATATGATGAAGATAGACCCGGGGGCCATAGGTTTCACTAGTGGCTTCTCTCAAGAGCATATGTATTTTACGGTGCGTGAACGAATTACTGTTGAGCAATTGACAGAATTGAGCATAGTTATGAGAATATCTAGGTATGATCATGTATATAGGCATCACGTCCGAGACAAGTAGACCGACTCCTGCCTGCATCTACCACTATTACTCCACTCATCGACCGCTATCCAGCATGCATCTAGAGTATTAAGTTCATGAAAACAGAGTAACGCCTTAAGTAAGATGACATGATGTAGAGGGATCAATTCATGCAATATGATAAAAAAACCCATCTTGTTATCCTCGATGGCAACAATACAATACGTGCCTTGCTGCCCCTACTGTCACTGGGAAAGGACACCGCAAGATTGAACCCAAAGCTAAGCACTTCTCCCATTGCAAGAAAGATCAATCTAGTAGGCCAAACCAAACTGATAATTCAAATAGACTTGCAAAGATAACTAATCATACATAAAAGAATTCAGAGAAGATTCAAATATTGTTCATAGATAATCTTGATCATAAACCCACAATTCATTTGTCTCAACAAACACACCGCAAAAAGAAGATTACATCGAATAGATCTCCACAAGAGAGGGGTAGAACATTGTATTGAGATCCAAAAGGAGAGAAGAAGCCATCTAGCTAATAACTATGGACCCGAAGGTCTGGGGTAAACTACTCACACTTCATCAGAGAGGCTATGGTGTTGATGTAGAAGCCCTCCGTGATGGATGGCCCCTCCGGCAGAGCTCCGGAACAGGCCCCAAGATGGGATCTCGTGGATACAGGAAGTTACGGCGGTGGAATTAGGGTTTTGGCTCCGTGTACGTAGGTATATATAGGAGGAAGGAGTACGTCGGTGGAGCAACAGGGGGCCCACAAGGGTGGAGGGCGCGCTTGGGGGGGGGGGGGGGGTAGGCGCGCCCCCTACCTCGTGGCCTCCTCCTTTGTTTCTTGACGTAGGGTCCAAGTCTCCTGCATCATGTTCGGTGAGAAAATCACGTTCCCGAAGGTTTCATTCCGTTTGGACTCTGTTTGATATTCCTTTTCTTTGAAACCCTAAAATAGGCAAAAAAACAGTAATTCTGGGCTAGGCCTCCGGTTAATAGGTTAGTCCCAAAAATAATATAAAAGTGGATAATAACGCCCAATAATGTCCAAAACAGTAGATAATATAGCATGAAGCAATCAAAAATTATAGATACGTTGGAAACGTATCACATCACTCCAGGTTTGATCGCGGAGTGAATCAAGACACTCGAAACAACGGAACCTCAAATTCAGAACAATCAAGCACCAATGCCCAGATTCTTCAATAGGCTTCATGGCAACCGCAAATGACGGCGGATCAAAAGTATGGAAAAGAAGTTGAAAAATAAATCACAGAGGAAAAATGAATTTAACAAATCATAATGAAACAAAAAATTCAGCCTCCAAATCAATAAAATAAAAGAGGGAAATTGAAATTCAGAAGTACAAACAAATCAGATAATCATAAGTTCTAATTGAGTAAGCAACCCACTACAAAAAATAAATGCTACTCAAGTTTATATCCACCGCCCAAACTTGCAACAAACATATCAGTTCAATTTCCTTGCGACAATAAGTGCAGCTTTAAAAAAAGAAGCACACATCATTCATAAGTACAGGGGTAAAAGCAGGCTACTCAAGTTCATTCCCCACCTCCCAAACTTGCAAGAAAACATGATAGTTCTAGTTCATGAGTACAAAAAGTTCAAGTTCACCTACTTGGTCAAAACCATCAGCCCCTGATCTTGTGAACCACTGTAGCACATTGGAATCAATATGTCCACCATGGATCTTGGTCTATTGTACAAAAAGAATAACAACAGTTAGAAAATTGCCAAAATAACTTATCGTCCTGTCTACAAAGCAAAATACTAACCGTCACCCATCTGGGAACTATCAACTTGTCAGTGTCTCTACTTCTGACGTAGAGAATATAAAGCAACGTCAGCACTGTCTGAGTTGAGCATGCCAGTGGGGACAAACTCTTTAGCAATAGAACCAACACTGGCATCACATTCTCTATTTTGAAACATCGGCTTGTCACTAGGAAAACACAAAAGATGACATGTATTAAAACTACTACAATAAAAACAATAGTCACATGAGAGAAAGAAAAAGAGACGAAAATGATACGGGCAAAATCCCAAACTAACCGTTTCACACGGTTCGTGTGCAACCTCGTAACATCGAAGAAAAACAAATCAACCTTAACAACATTAGCACCTTCTGCTTGCAGAAAAACAAGAAAAATAATAAGTTCAAGCACTACAAGTGAACTTGTATAAAATGCCATAAATTAGAAGTACTCCTCATTTATAAGTCCTTAGCTGCACTATCAGCGTTTGACGATGGGAGTTCCTGTGATGACACCAATATGCCTCCAGATTCAGGGTTTGACGATGGAAGATCTTGTGAGGACAGCAATATGGCTGCGCTTTCAGGGTCTGAAGAAAGAAAATCCTGGGAACGACACGAGTTCCTCCTGCGTCAACGGGCCAGAAGAAATCGATAGAAGTAAATCATCATCTTCAGATGGCACCTCTTCCATGCTAGAAGCATCTTGCAATGCATCACCGTAATGAAGCCCTCCAGGCGGGAAATTTTTTGGCGGCAAATCTTCACAATCAGAAAGATTTTAATTCCCACCAATACCAACACCAGACAATTTGGCATCAAGTATGCTGGCAGCACCAACATCCTCATCTGCAACTTTGGTACCAACATCACGCCCACTACTCAATGGAACACCACAACCATCATCTCCACCACTAACAGCAGCCTCACGCTCAACATCAGTCATCTGAAAAAAATCAGAAAAAGTGAATAATATGAGCAAAACTAATAATCAAAAAAGCTAGCAAGAGGTGCACAGAAAAACAAACCTTAGCAGCATTCACAGCAACATCATCGATCTTGCTGCTGCTAACATTCAAAGGAGCATCACCAATGGTCGAACAAGGCTCGTCACAAATAATAGGACCCTGATTCATATGTAATGAAGCAAAAGAAACAATGCTATTATTAGCAAAAATAAACACATGGAATTAAACCACAGTAACAGAAAGGTAGGTATCACCTACAAACTCTTAACGGTGTGGGATAGAAAAATGAACATGTAAGGCACATTGGTGCGCATGAAAATTCAATAAATATGTGTAAACACAAACAAAGTAAAAATAACCTTGCACTTATTAGTAGATGGATCATTAAATCCATGGTCAACAGCAGCCTCAACATTATGACTGGTCTCCTGCATGAAAGAAAAATTAATAAACAGATGAACATGAGGAAGTTCAACTACAATACTGACAGAAGAACAACATAGTAAAAAATGCAAAATATCAAGGACTGACTCCCATCAACAACAGGGGGCTGCAAGCCAACATCATTCGTATGGTGATTAGAAACGTTACCCTCAGTACCATCACTAGCCCTGCTATCGGTGGCAGCAGCCTCATCCTGCTCAATCTGCCTGATAACAACATTTGCACTTTCTTCATATGGCTTGCAGCGAGAGTCTTGCATAGTTTTGAAATGCTTCATGTTGTTCAACAGATGAACCGAGCTCTGAACTAGATCAGCAGCACAGTCACACATATCACCAATTAAAATTCTCTCCATCTCAATGCAGAAACAACAACATCAATACCAAAACCCTGCCTCTGTGAAGTACTAGCCTTACTAGGGCCAGGGGGGAGATAACTAGCACCCTCAACACCACGGCCATCTCTCAACTCATTGTGCAGAGATGAAATCTTGGGAACCTGAGACGACGGCATCTCTAGGACTGGTCGTTTATACACTCGGAAAAAGACAACCTCCTCTTGAGTTTTCCACTACAAACAAGGGGAAAAATAGTTAATTAATCAATGAAACACACAGGGAAAAATAAACATAATATTAACAGATTTAAATCAACACCAGTATCAATCTTTAACTGTTAGTGCCAATTTGTTAGTATTTACCAACAGACTAGTTGAACAAAGATATTCAGTTCAACCACACATGAAATAACAGTACTAAAAATCGTACCTAAACCTCACAAAGCTTAAGAAATGACAAAATCTAAACAGGTAACTATGCAGTACACATGTTCACTCCAGCAAAAATAGCTATACCTAAATAAAAAAAGGTCCACAAGACACGAAAGAAATAAAACTCAGCAGAAGCTTCCCAAACACCCAAGTCTTAGGATCTACATTTCCTTTTTTTATCAAATCTGCATCAACCAGATCGGAAAGCTTGACAGGATCCATGAAACATATGCGGGGGAATCACATGTCAGGCTCCGCAGTCTTGCCATAGATAAGGCAGTCAAGGTACATTAGTACATGCCCTATAGCACAACATGTGATTGCCTTCCCCATGGTAACACCATCTTGGTACCTGACAACGGCCCTTCTAACCTCATCAACCATCAGCTGGCAATAATCCATTTTAGCCATGTCCTCAATGACGAGACCCTCAAACATTGCTGCCTCTCTGGAAACACGCGGGGCGGCACCAGGCAACACAACCTTCATAAACACAATAATGAAGAAAACTTTCAGAGCAAGGTCATCTTTGCTAGGATCCTTGACATGCACCTTGAGCCTATCCCTCAAATCCTTTGCCTTCATATTTTTGTTCCTGACAATGTCAAGCTCCGATCTTAACTTCATTAGAGCGTCGTCATATCTGTTCTCTGACGGCCTTGGTGCAGAATGACCACCACGGGGGAACCCAAATAGTTGTTGTATACCATCGCTAGTGATGCGAAGCTTCTTATTAGCCTCACCCATGTCAAGAGTCATCGTATCAGGATCTATACTCAGGTACAAAGCTCCCATCAGAGGGTGCAAAATGTTAAACTTCACCTTCCACTTGAAGATAGAACCAAAACTAGCTGCGTGAACCCTAGCCACATGGCGACTCTCAAGCAATTTAGCACAAGCATCAACCTCTCCCAACGAACATCGCATAGTTAAGTTCAATCGCCGTTGGTCACCTTCATCCAAAATAACTTTTCCGGCATTTCCTCTCACCGGCTTGACCGGACTCATAATGCTAAGAGGCTGTAAATGAAAATAAAGAAGCCACAACTTAAATAAATGAATATATAAAACAAAACAAGCATATGAAGGCAAGTAGAAAAAAGAAAAGATTGCACAAGTTCAACTCTTAAAACAACATAACACTACTAGGAAAAGGCCTGTTAGTGACGCACCTGTTTTGGCCATTAATGGCGCACTACAGGTGCGCCACTATCATCACGCCATTAGTACCTAATACTAATGGCGCACGCCTGGTGCGCCATTAGTATACCAGACAGTAGTGGTGCACCAGGCAGTGTGCCATTAATATGTCCCGTGGTGTGCCATTAGTATGCCTCCCAGGGGGGCATATTTACCTTGTGCTCTGGGTTACTAATGGTGCACTAGTAGGCAGTGCGCCACTAGTGTGTTTATTGCAGTGCGCCACTAAAGTGCTATGTGGTGCGCCACTAGTATGAATATTAGGAAATTTTTTTCTTTTCTGATATTTGCGCGGGTTACAAAATATATTACTGCACAGAATATAGACAGCACAACATATAAACATCAGATTTATCGAATACAATAGAAGATTAGTCTCCGAATACAATTCATCATATTAGACTCCGAATTCAAAAGATCGAACAAAGTTAGAACATTACAAGTCTCGAGACCGCGAGTAGCGAGTTTGTCTTCACATTACAAGTTGATATCGATCATCTAAACTACCATCACATAGAAGAGAGTTGCGGTCATCATGATGAGCATCATCGTGATGAAACTGGTCTTCATCTGGTTCCTCCTCCTCTCCCTCCTCTCCCTCGCTAGATAGCGCATGTATCTAGCTTCCGCCTCCGCCCTAGTGGTGTACCCTTTGTAACTGTTACCACTGAAATGGTGAACCTATCTCCGACACTCCTCCTAGTCATCGTAGACTCCGGGAACCTTACCCTTGTACACGACATATGACATCATCTCTATGCACTAGCCAAACAAAACGTTAGTAGCAATTCACAGACAATACATCAGCAATATATAAGTATGCAACAAAAGGATCGGAAGAGAAAAGCAAGACATTAATACCATGATTCATGGTCCTACTAATAAATAGCATCGATTACATATAAGTTGAACGACTGTCCAAACCAAAGAGACATACAAGTTCATTAAAGTTTAATTACAACATGAGCTAATCGATATTTCAGAACTACACATAGCATCACTACTTCCGACTCGACTCAGGGACCAGAGCGTGGATGAAGCCGCCGTCTATCGTGATGGTCATGAAATCGCGGGCGTTGTCAGCCTGCATTTGTAGCGTTGTTTCTATCTCACTATTGGACGGTTGATATTTGAGGTAGAACTGCCCCGAGGTACGAAGGACATCTTTATGGATGATTTCCGCAAACTCTGACTGGATGCGAAAGAATTCTTGTCTGATGTCCGCGTCCTGGATTGCCGACAAGCTTGCGGCCCAATCTTTGAGATTATTTGGTAACAGAAGGTGATTATGGTCACGTACGATCGCCCG
This sequence comes from Triticum aestivum, assembly GCF_018294505.1. Classification (NCBI taxonomy): domain Eukaryota; kingdom Viridiplantae; phylum Streptophyta; class Magnoliopsida; order Poales; family Poaceae; genus Triticum; species Triticum aestivum. Next base: position 620,069,327 of record NC_057812.1, read on the forward strand.
CATGTGATGGAGGGCGTAGTAGGCATCCTTCTAACCGCCAGGCGGCTGCTTGATGCACGGGAACGTCGTATTGTGGGCGAACACATGCTTGCCGTACATACGAATTGGCCTGCTGAAGGTGCCTCCAGATCTGGCGTAGCCGGGGAGAACATCATCAAGAACTTTCTTGATATTTGTGTAGTCTTTCTTTGACTGACGGTCTGAGTCGAAATGTCAGGACCCCGATTCCAAGTCACATCGATCTAGCCGGTAACACCTCATATCACACTGCGGCCTCACGCATGGTATCCCCACGGGTGTCGCCTTATCATGGCCCGGGACCGTTTGCGCCTTTTGGCTCACATATATGATAGTGTCGCTAGCATCGATATGATAGAGAACCCGGGCCGACATGGCTAGTCGTGAACCCAAAGCGGCACAGACCTATGGAGACAGGCATACATGGATCATATCAAGCATGTCGGTCAACAACGTGTGAATCCAGGCTGTAGCACTGGGCTAACTCGACTCCGGGTAACCCGGGCTATAGCAAGCTAGACAGGACTCTGGATGTCACCGCGTGACATTTCCCCGAAGGGACAGACATAGGAACAAAGTGAAACACATGCCGGCCAGTCAAGTGTCTTGAGTAGTAGTGCTGGGCTAGCAGGACTCCGGTGAACCGGGCTGTAGTGGACTACTATAGCTCGAGGAGCACTAGACTACATTTCCCCACAAGAGAGGCTGCCAAGGATAAACAACTAGATTGTCGGATCCCACACATACCAAGCATTTCAATCATACACACAATATGCTCGATATGTGCAAATACAACATGGCATCACAACAAAACTCTACAACTCAAGTACTTTATTTAAAGGCTCCAGAGAGCCATACATAACATGTTCATACAGGTAGGGGTCACATGATCTGACACTCAAGTCATACAAGCATACAAGCCCATGCAGAAGCAAATAGTCTGAGTACAGACACTAGAAAGAAAGAAGGCTTGTCGAAGCCTGTCTATCTACATAGGCCCTCCATGGCCAGGATCACCACCTGGGTGGCAAGTTACTCATCGGTGTCGAGGTCTACATAAAACCCATCAGAGGGGGTGGTGTTGTCATCTGAAAACAGTAATTAAAGCAAACATGAGTACAAAGGTACTCAGCAAGTCTTACAACAGAACCTACTATACATGCTCATTCTCAAGAAGGTGGTGGAGTTATTGCAGCAAGCCAGCTTTGAATCTTGGCTAAGCTATCCAACGAGACACCACTAGTAAAATAGTTTTCGCACACGAGTCCACTAATCACCAACACAATACTCCACCGGGGATCCTCCCTCATCATCCTATGAGAGGGCCATCCTCAGTACTCACACTTATCTTGAGTCTTTTAGTAGTAACCATTAACTTGTCTATGAACTGTATAGGCAACCAAGTAGTCCTTTACCGCGGACGCGACTATTCGAATAGATGATGTTAACCCTGCAGGGGTGTACTTCTTCATACACGCTCTCACCACTTACCGTCGTTTACACGACATGTACTCGGCAACCTTCAAGCGGAAGCCCAATGAGGGTGTCGGCCACGGCCTACCTAAACACTCAAGTCTCTAGTCCAGGTTTATCGCCTATCCAGGTTCCATCTGCAGGGAGTCCGGCCGAGGTTTCCACATACGGCCCCGAACGATGTGAACAGGGTCCCGAGACGCCAAACGGGCGCCCGGCATACCCGGCCACGGTGTATATACCGCATCATAGCCCACCCCTAGGGTCAGCGCTACGCACAGCCGCCAACACATAACCTACAAACACCAGAAACTAATTGAAACTCCTAGACAAAGTACTAGGGTGATTAAGAAGCCGAGAGGGTCAATTAAGGATCCCAATGCATGGTAGTAACTAATTCTTTAATCACACATATAGATCTCAGTTCTTAGGGACGGCCTCAATGAAACAACCCACCATGTACTCCTACATGGCCTCTCATCGATACCTTTACCAAATCATGTTCAACACATCTCTCACATTACCGACATAATCATTTCACTCTAGCCCATCTCCCGGATGAACCATACCTAACACAATTCTAAGCATAGCAGGCATAGCAAGGTAGGAAACACATACATGGCTCAATCAACTCCTACACATGCTAGTGGGTTTCATCTAGTTACTGTGGCAATGACAGGTCATGCAGAGGATAAGGGTTCAACTACCGTAGCACACAGCAGTTTGAAACGTTGTTGTCTTAATGCAGTAAATGAGAGCAGAGGCGAGAACATGGGATTGTATCGATATGATCAATGGGGCTGCTTGCCTGATGGAGTGGTAGTAGGGTACTACCCTTCAGCTGGATACTCGGGAATATCCTCGGAGGCAGAACCTACCACGAAGAACACCACGGAACACAATCATCACATGGTAATATGCAACAATATTATGCATGCTATGACATGGCAAAATGAGGTGTCCTGCCTAATGCAATGTGAAACAAGTTGCAATGGGTCCATTTGAATCAAAGATTCAAATGGAAGCTTAAGTTCTTATGCATTATAAGTGTATTAGCTTGTTTCACCTAAACATCAAGGTTAAAGTGTTTTGTCATGCATGAAACCATTACAGATGGAAAGATTGAATTTTTCTGATCATTTTTCATATATAATTTGTTTGATTTGGAGCTATGGTTGATTTTCTATGATTTTTAGAAGTTTTGGCTATTTTCTAGAATTTCCTGTAAACGAATAAATCCAATAAATGTTGTATTGCGTCAGCAGTGCATCAGCGTGACGTCAGCAGTCAACTGGGACGGTCCAGGTCAAACCTGACCAGTGGGTCCCGCGTGTCAGTGTCATAGTCTAACTAATTTTTAGTTAGTCCTAATCCTAATTTAATTAGCAGGCGGGTCCCATCTGTCATAGACCAGGGGGTCAAACTAGGCCCACCCGGGTTAACTCAGTCAGCAGGGTCAAACCCCTGGTCAGCAGGGTCAATCCAGCCGGCGTTGAGTCGCCAGGGAGGCCGAGACGGCGAAGAGCGTCGGAAACGCTGCTCCGGCCACGGTTCGATCCGCGGGTGGGTGCTACGGTTAGCTGGCGATGTGGCGCATCCAATGGTGGCTTTGGTTGGTGCTGGGGTGGCCAGGAACGACAACGGCGTCGAGCCGGGCGGCGGCCGGAGCTCGGCCGTAGGTGGTTTTGCTGCTGCAGCGAGCTAGTAGGGAAACAGACACACGAGCGAGGTGCTACGAGGTGCGGTGAGTGCGTTAGGCACCCGCGCCTGACCAAATGGTCACCGGAGTGACGCCGGCGTCGAGCTCGCGCGGCGGCGTGTGCGGGTGAGCTACGTGCAGTCACTACAGGGCTCGAGAGAGGGAACGGAGAGGGTGGGTAGGTAGCTAGGCTCACGGCGGTTGCGACGGAGGTTACGGCGAGGTCGGGGACAGCCTGCTGCGACGGTGACGGCGAAGGGGGATCTTCGGCGGTGGCGGAGTCGGGCGAGGTCGATGCGGTGGCTTCGGGGCATGTGAGCGCTCGGGGCTCGGCCTGCTCGATGGAGAGGAGGGTGGCGGAGCTCGTGGACACGGTAGGGCGGCGCAGAGATGACGGTGGCTACTGCTACGGCAGCGAGACGGCGGTGGCTGCGTCGGCCATGGCATCGGGGGAGCAAGGGAGAGAGCAGGGGGAGTGTGAGGTGTCCAGGGGGTCAGGGGCGCGACATGGAGGTCGTACAGCCCATCCAGCGACGAAGCGGCAAGCAGGAGGTGGCGCACGGCAGTGCGCGCGCGTCGGGCACGCGCCCGTCCTCCTGGCAAAGGAGGAAGACGACAGGGGAGGGGAGCAGGTGGGCTGGGCCGGCCACTTGGGCCGCCAGGTGGCTGCACAGGTGAGGTAAGCCCAGGTAAGTTCTAACCCTTTCTTTTTCTGTTTTTATTTATTTTCTATTATTTCTGTATCTTTAGGGCTTTATTAAAAATGCCAGGGCATTTCCAAAAATCATAAAATTAAACATGGCTACTGCTTAGAATATATCCAATAGTAAACATTTTAGTTTATGATTATTTGAGCATTTAAAATATTTTATAGCATTTAAATGCCCAAATGCAAATACTATATGGATTAAGCTAATGACCTTAAGATGTCCTAGAAAAATGTGCACCATTTTTGTCAAAGGTTTTAACCCAAAAAAAGGTGGGCTTTTTAGAAGGGCATTTCAGGTTCATTGAAAAGTTTTTTAGTAAACCCTAGTTGTTCCAAGGGGGCTGGGGGTTCTGTCATCCCCATTTCATCTTTCTGGGAAAAATAAACATGATGCAATCACTCTAATGCATGAACTTGCTAGGGTGTGACAACTCACCCCCACTCAAAAGAATCTCGTCCCGAGATTTAGGATCTGTTGGGAAGAAAGTGGGGTACTCGAGTCGAAGACGATCCTCCCTTTCCCAAGTGGCTTCTTTCTTGGAATGGTGTGACCATTGAACCTTGAGAAACTTGATGTTATGGCGTCGAGTGGTATGCTCGGCTTGATCAAGGATACGAACGGGATATTCCCGATATGAGAGATTATCTTGTAGATCAAGCGTTTCGTGGTCCACTCCACGGATAGGGTCTGTGAAGCAACGCCTGAGTTGAGAAACGTGGAAGACATCATGAACTCTGGAAAGATGCAGAGGTAGTTCCAATTGGTAGGCAACTTCTCCTCGTTTGGCAAGAATGCAAAAGGGTCCAATGTAACGAGGAGCCAATTTGACTTTGATACTGAAACGATGGGTTCCCTTTAACAGAGTAACCCGAAGGTAAGCCTTCTCGCCAACTTCATAAGTCATGAGCTTATGTTTACGATCATATTGGCTCTTTTGACGAGATTGGTCTGTTTTCAATTTCTCACGAATAACGCGAACCTGCTCTTCTGCTTCCTGAATCATATCCGGGCCAAAGAGTTGTCTTTCCCCGGTTTCTGACCAGTTAAGAGGCGTTCGACATTTTCGTCCATAGAGAACTTCGAATGGAGCTTTGCCCAAGCTAGCTTGATTACTATTGTTATAAGCAAACTCCGCGAATGGAAGGCATTTCTCCCAATCCATTCCGAATGAGATGACAGAAGCTCGGAGTATATCTTCCAGAATTTGATTTACTCGCTCTACTTGACCACTTGATTGCGGGTGGAAGGCGGTGCTAAAAGAGAGACGAGTTCCCATAGCATTTTGGAAACTTTCCCAAAATCGAGAGGTGAAGAGATTCCCACGGTCTGAGTTAATTTCCAATGGGACACCATGAAGAGACACTACTCGGGAGATGTATAGGTCAACTAGCTGGCTAGCGGTGATACTCTCACGAACAGGTAGGAAATGGGCTACTTTGGAAAGACGATCGATCACGACAAAGATAGCATTATTCCCTCTCTTGGTCCTGGGAAACCCAGTAATGAAATCCATACTGATTTTATCCCATTTCCACTCAGGAATAGCCAAAGGTTGAAGGGTGCCAGCAGGCCGTTGATGCTCTGCTTTAACTCGACGACAGACGTCGCAACTAGCAATGTATTGAGCAATTTCTCTCTTCATCCTAGTCCACCAAAACCTCTGGCGTAGGTCTTAATACATTTTAGTACTACTGGGATGAATGGTGAGAGGGGATTCATGAGCTTCCTTAAGAATCAACTGATGTAGATGTTGTTTCTTGGGAACCACCAAGCGATTCTCGAAGAATACAACACCTCGCTCATCCATGGAAAAACAATTAGCAACTCCGCTAGCGATGTTTTCCTTGATCCGAGATATCCCCTTGTCATACCGCTGGGCGGTTATGATCTGATCCATAAGGTTAGGCTTCGCCACCAGGGTGGATAGGAATCCTCGAGGAACTATGTGAAGATTAAGCTTGCGAAATTCCTCGTGGAGAAGTGGTTGACTTTTTTGTAACATCAGGTTGTTACAATAAGATTTACGACTTAGTGCATCAGCCATGACATTGGCTTTGCCCGAGGTGTAAGTTATTCCTAAGTCGTAATCCGAGATCAACTCGACCCAACGTCTTTGCCTGAGATTCAAATCCGGTTGGGTGAAGATATATTTCAAACTTTGGTGATCGGTGAAGATCTCGCAACGATTACCGAGAAGGTAATGTCGCCAAGTTTTAAGTGCATGGACTACCGCTGCAAGCTCTAGATCATGTGTGGGATAGTTTTCCTCATGTGGATGTAATTGCCGTGAGGCATAGGCAATTAACTGACGATCTTGCATGAGTATGCAACCTAGTCCTTGTCGCGAGGCGTCGCAATAGATAATAAAGTCCTTGGAGAAATCTGGTGGTACCGGTACGGGAGCAGATGTCAGGCATCTTTTCAGTTCCTGAAAGCTGAACTCGCACTGTGGGGTCCACTTGAACTTTTTATCATTCTTGAGGAGTTCAGTTAGAGGTTTAGCAACCTTGGAGAAATTCTCGACAAAGCGACGGCAATAACTCGCTAATCCAAGGAAGCTCCGAACTTGCTTGACCGTCTCAGGTGGAGTCCAATCAAGGACGGCTTGAACTCGCTCGGGATTGATAGCAATACCCTTACCAGAGATTACATGGCCTAGATAGGTCACTTCTGGCAACCAAAATTCACACTTGGAGAATTTGGCATAAAGGCGATGCTCTCGAAGTTTCATCAATACCAGCCTTAGATGTTCGGCATGTTCCTCCTCACTCTTGGAGAAGATGAGTATATCATCAAGGTATACTACAACGAATTTATCCATATACTCCATGAAGACAGAGTTCATTGACCGAGAGAAGGTGGCTGGGGCATTAGTTAAACCGAAGGACATGATGGTGTACTCGTATTGGCCATAGCGGGTAACAAAGGCCGTTTTGGGAATGTCCCCGTTTCTGATTTTGATTTGATGGTAGCCCAACCTCAAATCCATCTTGGAAAAGACTGAGGATCCAGTGAGCTGGTCATACAGATCGTTGATCCTGGGAAGCGGATACTTGATCTTGATAGTGACCAAGTTGACAGGTCGGTAATCTACGACCATCCAATCCGTTCCATCCTTCTTCTTGACGAAGAGGACGGGGCAAGCCCAAGGGGAGGAACTAGGACGTATGAAACCCTTTTTCAAGGACTCATTGAGTTGGTTCTTAAGCTCTGCTAGTTCTAAGGGTGCCATCTTATAGGGTCTTCTAGAAATTGGAACGGTTCCTGGAACAAGGTCTATTACAAACTCGACATCCCTGTCAGGTGGAACACCTGGCAGTTCTTCTGGAAAGACATCCAGAAAGTCCCAGACTACCGGAATATCTTGAAGGTCTAGAAGGGGATTGGCATTTAGGGAGTAAAGCTGGCGCTTGGCCACTCGAGTTAAGACATTGACTGTCTTGCCCGATGAGTGAGTAAGTTGAACGGTTCTAGTGGCACAATCAATCTTAGCATAATGAGCTGACATCCAGTCCATACCCAAGATGATGTTTATGTCCGAGGACTTGAGAGCTATTAAGGATGCAAGGAAGACGAGTCTATCGACAAGAATTTCATTCCCATGGCTTACTCTAGAGGTTTGCCATCTAGAGTCAGGGGTTTGAATTTCCATGGTAGTGGGCATGTCACAACATGTCGTGTTATGCAATCGAGCATAGCTCTCAGATATGAATGAATGAGATGCTCTAGTATATAAAAGAACAGATGCCGGATGGCAATTAATAAGGAGCGTACCAAGGACGGCGTTAGGATCCTCATGAGCCTCCTCAGCTGAGACATAGTTGACATGGCCACGTGCAGCGGTGGCTGGCTTGGCGTAGAAGGTCTTTCCCGCTAGCTTACCACGGCCAACGGACTTCCCAAACTGATTGGGGTTGTTGTTCTGGGGACACTCTCGACTGTAGTGACCCGGCTGTCCACACTTGAAACATGTCACAACATTGGGGCGTGGAGCAGCATTAGCAGCGGGGCCACCATAGGGCTTAGACGGTGCAAACTGCTGGTTGGGGCGAGGCGCCTCAAAGGATGGCCTCGGAATGAACCTGGGTGGCAGCGCTATGCTTGGGATCCACACCCGGCGCTTCTGAGATCTAGGGCCGGATGAAGAACCAAAATCACGAGAGTGCTTGCGTGAAGCGGCATAGTCAAACTGGCCTGTCTCGGCACTGATGGCTTTATTGACCAACTTCTGAAAGGAGGTGCACTCGTGCAGACGAAGATCGCGGCGAAGCTCGGGGCTAAGTCCCTTGCGGAACCTTGCCTGCTTCTTAGCGTCAGTGGATACCTCTTCAGGAGCATATCGTGCCAGATTCCCAAATTCACGACTATATGCATCCATAGTCAGTCTTCCTTGGGTGAAATTGCAGAACTCTTCCCTCTTGCGATCTATGAGACCTTCCGGGATGTGATGCTCACGGAAAGCCTCACTGAATTCAGCCCAAGTAGTGATTTGGCCGACCGGGCGCATAGCCTCAAAGTTTTCCCACCAAAAGCTAGCAGGGCCTTCAAGGTGATAGGAAGCATAGGTAACCTTATCAGCTTCGGCTACGTTAGCAGAACGTAGCTTGTGTGTGATGCTGTGAAGCCAGTCATCCGCGTCGAGGGGCTCAACGGAATGATTAAACTTTGGTGGGTACAACTTGATAAAATCATTGATTGACACGAAGTCATTTCGCTAATGGTGTGCAGTGTTCTGCTCAATCCGCTCCAGCAAGCGATTAGTCTTACGCTTGTTTCTTTCCGCCTCCAGCATAACTTCGGCTAGAGAAGGTGGGTGAGGCAGATTTTCACCCCTAGCTGCACTGGCTTCCCCCTGCTCCGGGGCAGCAGGGTTGCTGCGGGTGTTGACCATCCTAGGAAAAAGACAAGACAACGGTTTAGATAAGGATGGCACAAACTTGGCAAGGAAGTGCAGAATGTAATGGATAACATGGAATGCTAAGATGTTCATTGCACGACATGGTAATATAGAAACTGCCATATATATACCATTGGTCATACACACTATACATAGTTTAGTAAAAGCCCAGGCTAGAGTACAACTATGGTGAAAGACGTTACATCTCATCGGAGGCATTCCAAGCTCCTATACATTATTTTTCTACACCTCCGGAGCGTGATACACACCAAGTCGTATCCCACGGTCATGCAGGACTGTGGAGAATACAACTATTACAATACTAGTGAAACTACTACTAGCTCAGACGGCTCCGTAGTAATCCTCATAAAAGTCGCCACCAAAGCCTGGAAGTGGAACATGATCATCTGGGAACAGACGGTCCTGCAGAGCCTGTGGACCATAGGGGCTCGGATGTGGCCTTGGTCCTACAGGCGGTGGCAGGCGGGGACCAGGAGGGGTGATGCCTCCTACATCGCGCCACTCCATACAATCTGGCAATCCAGACCGTACAGGGTACAAGTCCCTCATGTCCATGTATCCTGCCTGCACCACAGTTGCAAACTGAGTCAAAGTGGCCCAATGATCATAACGAGTGTGGAACAGCTCCATACGCAAGGCCCGATTTTCACGGTCCTTATCCTCGAGCATCTCGGCAGTGGTGCATAGTAGTGACTCCTCATGTGTAGAGTCATAGTACAAAGCCTGATAGTACCCTTGTGCTCCAGGGAGTGAGGCTGGCATGTAGCGGAAGTCAGTGTTCTGAATCAAGGCAGTCCTGGCTCGAATGATAGTCATCATTGAATAGGTTGCATCCTGCACAGACATCTCAATAGTGACCCCAAGTCCATAGGAATAGTGAATGGGTTCAGTGGCTCCAGGATAAGAGGGATATATCCTGACGGTACAAAGGTACTGGCTCTGGTTGAAGTCTCTGAACTGCTCCTCGACGGTATATTCTAGATACCACCGATAGTCTGACTCGACCATCACTCGAACCAACATGGCCGTGTGGCCGGGCACATCAAGGCACCGGGTCAGACGACCCACTTGGTTCTGGGAACGGGTGGCCATCTGAAAGCACACAATAATGCAAAGGCATTAGAATTTTCTAGGGGAAATCGGACAGCATAACGGCTGTAAATGCTCAGAAAAAGATTTGAGACATCCACAACAGTTTGCAATACCACTCAACAACATCATATCAAGGTTCTGATTCAACTGACAACATACTAAAAGTAGTAGAAACTGTACTGAGGCTTGTAACAACAATCCTATAAGCTACCACGGATTAGTAACACGTGAACCTGATAGAAAGAAGAGAGCCTAGTCCTTAACCCACGTAGAATGAGAACAGAATGACTCAGATCAGAGGGCATAAGGTAAAGTAGTAAAAGAGCCTTACGTTCCCTCCCACAATCAATTCCCCTACATATAACTAAAGCATTTCTAGACTCGACATCGACCAGTTTGGCTCAACGAACCTACAGGTAGTCCGGCTCTGATGCCAACGCTGTCAGGACCCCGATTCCAAGTCACATCGATCTAGCCGATAACACCTCATATCACATTACGGCCTCACGCACGGTATCCCCGTGGGTGTCGCCTTACCATGGCCCGAGACCGTTTGCGCCTTTTGGCTCACGTATATGATAGTGTCACTAGCATCCATATGACAGAGAACCCGGGCCGACATGGCTAGTCATGAACCCAAAGCGGCACAGACCTATGGAGACAGGCATACATGAATCATATCGAGCATGTCGGTTAACAGCGTGTGAATCCGGGCTGTAGCACTGGGCTAACAGGACTCCGGGTAACCCGGGCTATAGCAGGCTAGGCAGGACTCCGGATGTCACCGCGTGACATTTCCCCGAAGGGAGAGACATAGGAACGAAGTGAAACACATGTCGGCCAGTCAAGTGTCCTAAGCAGTAGTGCTGGCTAGCAGGACTCCGGTGAACCGGGCTATAGCGGACTACTATAGCTCTAGGAGCACTAGACTACATTTCCCCATAAGAGAGGCTGCCAAGGATAAACAACTAGATTGTCGGATCCCACACATACCAAGCATTTCAATCATACACACGATATGCTCGATATGTGCAAATACAACATGGCATCACAACAAAACTCTACAACTCAAGTACTTTATTTAAAGGCTCCAGAGAGCCATACATAACATGTTCATACAGGTAGGGGTCACATGACCCGACACTCAAGTCATACAAGCATACAAGCACAAGTGGAAGCAAATAGTCTGAGTACAGACACTAGAAAGAAAGAAGGCTTGTCGAAGCCTGTCTATCTACATAGGCCCTCCATGGCCAGGATCACCACCTGGGTGGCAAGTTACTCATCGACGTTGAGGTCTACATAAAACCCATCGGAGGGTGCGGCGTTGTCGTCTGAAAACAGTAATTAAAGCAAACATGAGTACAAAGGTACTCAGCAAGTCTTACAACAGAACCTACTATACATGCTCATTCTCAAGAAGGTGGTGGAGTTATTGCAGCAAGCCAACTATGACTCTTGGCTAAGCTATCCTACGAGACACCACTAGTAAAATAGTTTTCGCACACGAGTCCACTAATCACCAATACAATACTCCACCGGGGATCCTCCCTCGTCATCCTACGAGAGGGCCATCCTCGGTACTCACACTTATCTTGATTCTTTTAGTAGTAACCATTAACTTGTCTATGAACTATATAGGCAACCAAGTAGTCCTTTACCGCGGACGCTGCTATTCGAATAGATGATGTTAACCCTGCAGGGGTGTACTTCTTCCTACACGCTCTCACCACTTACTGTCGTTTACACGACATGTACTCGGCAACCTTCAAGTAGAAGCCCAACGAGGGTGTCGGCCACGGCCTACCTAAACACTCAAGTCTCTAGTCCAGGTTTATCGCCTATCCAGGTTCCATCCGCAGGGAGTCCGGTCGAGGTTTCCACATACGGCCCCGAACGATGTGAACAGGGTCCCGAGACGCCAAACGGGCGCCCGGCATACCCGGCCACTGTGTATCTACCACATCATAGCCTACCCCTAGGGTCAGCGCTACGCACGGCCGCCAACACATAACCTACAAACAACAGAAACTAATTGCAACTCCTGGATAGAGTACTAGGGTGATTAAGAAGCTGAGAGGGTCAATTAAGGATCCCAATGCATGGTAGTAACTGATTCTTAAATCACACACACAGATCTCAGTTCTTAGGGACGACCTCGATGAAAAAACCCACCATGTACTCCTACATGGCCTCTCATCGATACCTTTACCAAATCATGTTCAACACATCTCTCACATTACCGACATAATCATTTCACTCTAGCCCATCGCCCGGATGAACCAGACCTGACACAACTCTAAGCATAGCAGGCATAGCAAGGTAGGAAACACATACATGGCTCAATCAACTCCTACACATGCTAGTGGGTTTCATCTAGTTACTGTGGCAATGACAGGTCATGCAGAGGATAAGGGTTCAACTACCGTAGCACACAGTAATTTGAAACGTTGTTGTCTTAATGCAGTAAATGAGAGCAGAGGCGAGAACATGGGATTGTATCGATATGATCAATGGGGTTGCTTGCCTGATGGAGTGGTAGTAGGGTACTGCCCTTCAGCTGGATACTCGGGAATATCCTCGGAGGCAGAACCTACCACGAAGAACACCACAGAACACAATCATCACATGGCAATATGCAACAATATGATGCATGCTATGACATGGCAAAATGAGGTGTCCTGCCTAATGCAATGTGAAACAAGTTGAAATGGGTCCATTTGAATCAAAGAATCAAATGGAAGCTTAAGTTCTTATGCATTATAAGTGTATTAGCTTGTTTCACCTAAACAGAAATGTAAAAGTGTTTTGTCATGCATGAAACCATTACAGATGGAAAGATTGAATTTTTCTGATCATTTTTCATATATAATTTGTTTGATTTGGAGCTATGGTTGATTTTCTATGATTTTTAGAAGTTTTGGCTATTTTCTGGAATTTCCTGTAAAAGAATAAATCCAGTAAATGCTTTATTGCGTCAGCAGTGCATCAGCGTGACGTCAGCAGTCAACTGGGACGGTACAGGTCAAACCTGACCAGTGGGTCCCGCGTGTCAGTGTCATAGTCTAACTAATTTTTAGTTAGTCCTAATCCTAATTTAATTAGCAGGCGGGTCCCATCTGTCATAGACCAGGGGGTCAAACTGGGCCCACCCGGGTTAACTCAGTCAGCAGGGTCAAACCACTGGTCAGCAAGGTCAATCCCGCCGGCGTTGACTCGCCGGCGAGGCCGAGACGGCGGAGAGCGTCGGAAACGCTGCTCCGGCCATGGTTCGATGCGCGGGTGGGTGCTACGGTTAGCTGGCGATGTGGCGCATCCAACGGTGGTGTTGGTTGGTGCTGGGGTGGCCGGGAACGATGACAGTGTCGAGCCGGGCGGCGGCCGGAGCTCGGCCGTAGGTGGTTTTGCTACTGCAGCGAGCTAGCGGGGAAATGGACGCACTAGCGAGGCGCTACAAGGTGCGGTGAGTGTGTTAGGCACCCGCGCCTGACGAAATGGTCACCGGAGTGACGCCGACGTCGAGCTCGCGTGGCGGCGTGTGCGGGTGAGCTACGTGCAGTCGCTACGGGGCTCAAGAGAGGAAACGGAGAGGGTGGGGAGGTAGCTAGGCTCACGGCGGTTGCGACAGAGCTGACGGTGAGGTCGGGGACAACCTGCTGCGACGGTGACGGTGAAGGGGGATCTCCCGTGGTGGAGGAGTCGAGCGAGGTCGATGCGGTGGCTTCGGGGCACGCGAGCGCTCGGGGCTCGGCCTGCTCGACGGAGAGGAGGGTGGCGGAGCTCGGGGGCGTGACGTGGAGGTCATACAGCTCGTCCAGCGACGAAGCGGCAAGCAGGAGGTGGCGCACGGCGGTGCGCGTGCGTCGGGCACGCGCCCGTCCTCCTGGCAAAGGAGGAAGACGACAGGGGAGGGGAGCAGGTGGGCTTGGCCGGCCACTTGGGCTGCCAGGTGGCTGCACAGGTGAGGTAAGCCCAGGTAAGTTCTAACCCTTTCTTTTTCTGTTTTTATTTATTTTCTATTATTTCTGTATCTTTAGGGCTTTATTGAATATGCCAGGGCATTTCCAAAAATCATAAAATTAATCATGGCTACTGCTTAGAATATATCCAACAGTAAACATTTTAGTTTATGATTATTTGAGCATTTAAAATATTTTATAGCATTTAAATGCCCAAATGCAACTACTATATGGATTAAGCCAATGACCTTAAGATGTCCTAGAAAAATGTGCACCATTTTTGTCAAAGGTTTTAACCCAAAACAAAAAGGGTGGGCTTTTTAGAAGGGCATTTCAGGTTCATTGAAAAGTTTTTTAGTAAACCCTAGTTGTTCCAGGGGGGCTGGGGGTTCTGTCATCCCCATTTCATCTTTTTGGGAAAAATAAACATGATGCAATCACTCTAATGCATGAACTTGCTAGGGTGTGACACGAAATACGTGGCCATGGAATATTTCGGGCTTAAGAGGATGAGTGTGCAATGTATGTCACTGCACAAAACACGGAATGTTAGAAAAAAAAGAACGATCGAAATCTAAGAAATCATATGTTACGGGGCGGTGAGGGGATGACTTACTCGGGAAAGTAAGGCACGAGGAAGTTATCCTTATCTGGGTTTGCCAGAATGACGCCTTCGAGGTATGAACTCGCGACTTGCCGGTCCCCAGCGCTGCCCAAGATCTTGGCGTACATGTAGAAGGGGTCGATTATCACGATGTCTGAGGTCTTGTCTCTAATGATCCACATATCCATACTCAGCGAAAATAGCCGAACAAAGGTGTAATGCAGCGGATGAAGGTTAAACATAGCGAAGATGTCATCAAACCGCAGGACGATCATACCCCCGATGGCGCTATCCACAAAGCCCTTGCCCTCTGGCACCTTGGCCACGAAAACCGGGTATGCCACATCATTCTCTCGGAGACGCCGCTTCTCCAAAGAAAGAACACTGTCATGCAGACTCCGCATAGCACCGGTTGCAGCATTGAGCAGATTAGTCGTTAGCATCGGCCTACCTGCCACATGCACCCTCCTCGAGATATCCTTAGGTGAAGGTGGCCCGTCCTGAGCACGGATTGTACTCGGTGTCGGCTAGCTCGCACCCTTGTTACTCTTTCTTTTCCGTCCCTTCTTCTTCTGCTATAATGGGATCGAGTTCTTCTCACAGACAGCCTTCTTGAGTGTGTTGGGGCTGATAATATTTCGCACCTCGGCTATCTGAGGCTCGGTGAAGGTGGCAGCTGGAGGCGTCTCCTAAGAACTGAACGCCAGATGACGCCTGTTGCAACTGGGTTTCTCCGTGGTACCAGCTAGATCGTCTTTTGCAGGGTTGGGTTCTTGAGAAGGAGGCCCCAAGAATTCGTCACCGTACCCATGTTCGTTGAAGTACTTATCGACGTTGGTAAATGTACCGTCGTTGTCGTCGGCGGCGGCGTCCGGATCCTGTGCCATATGCATGTCCGGATCTTGTGCCGTATCCATGTCCGGCATGTCCGGTAGCGTTGCGGGGGTCTTGCCATGGCTTGGCGCCGACACGACTGGCGGTGTTGTCTGTGGGGTGGTGTCCCTCGCCCCCAAACGAATCTGGCTCTTCGGACAAAGCATGGGCCAGCTTATGCAGGCGCTGAGGGTCATCACATCATCTTTGTCTACCCCATGGGGTCGATATGAAGGTAACATGTCGTCGAAGCCCGGCAACACCCGAACTAGTTGAACCCTATAAACGGTGGGTGGCATCTGATTACCGTGGAACACGCGGCTGCCCGGTTGAACGATTTTGCCCTTGGCGACATCGACCAACTCGTTGTTCACGAAGTGCAGGAGAGTGCACGGAACGTCGGCGGTGCCCTGCGAAAACATGTAGGGCGTCAGGGATGCCCAGTCAAAGGCAAGGAGATGAAGTCATCGGCCGAGAGGCTTAATTAGTTACCGTGATGGCGTCAAGCTCGGCTAATGTCGAGGCACCGCCAACGGCGGGCATGCAAGTGATGGAGGGGCCGCTTGCTGCCGAGGTGCTGGCCGGTGTATTCTTCCCACACCCGGGTGTATTAAGCTGCAATGCTGGTGCCGCCGCGTGAGACACCAATTCCGCCTCCGCCAGAGACACCAATGGCGCCGCCGGCGCGTTGCATGAGTTGCTGCCCGTGAAGCTGGGAATCAGGGGCAGCCCATGTTGGCCGCCCGCAATCCACACCTGCAGCCCAGAAACCAAAGTAGGCATAATGGCGGTGATCGTCTCTCCCAGTTGGTCTCGCACTTGCTCTTCGACGATCTCCGGAATCCGCACCACTTGTGTCTTGAGTTGTTGAACCTCGCGCTCCTGGCTTTCCGAGTTGGTCTTTCTCTCCTTTCACCCATCGGTATAGTACTCTGACCATTTCATGGACAAGCCTCTGCCGGCCACACGACCAGCTGAGGACGGCTTACTGAGCTTATCCTTGTTTTTCATTACGTTCAACGCCCTATTTAAAGGGGTGTCGAAAGGGGAGCTCTGAGACGACCCCACGCTACTGCTTTCAGTGTCCTGCAGAAGGAACATGAACCATTTAGAAAATTGGCTTCATTAATTAGAATGCAACCATATGGAGCTAATTACGCGGGGGTGTATTCCTTACCAGAACACACTCAAGCGCCTTGGTCTTCGGATCCGTGGTAAGCTCCTTGGTTACCAGGTCCACCTTGTACCGGGCCCTGACATAGTTCCTGGTATGCTTGTCACGGTTTTTCTTGAAGAGGGGCGGTAGGCCTTGCTCGGCATGCTCCGCGTCCTCCTTGTCCCATATAGGTTCCGCCACTCTGTAACCGCCGGGACCGAGCTTGTGGACCCCTAAGTTCAAGTCCCGCATCTCTTTCCCCCACTGACTTGATTCCACGGTTGCGTCGCTCTTGCACTTGATCTTGAACTTCAGGTAGGCATCTTCATTGATCGAAGGATGTTTCTCCTTGATCTTCTCATAACTATCACCTTTTTCAATCATTCTCTTCACCGCGGCTCTCCAAGTAGCCAGGGTTGTCCTCATCTTCGTGAGGGCGGCTCTGTTCACTTTATTCCCTGAGAGGCGTGTGTTTGCGAAGTCACCGGGGAACTTGTATCGTTCGTGTAGCTTCGTGAAGAGGAGGTTGCGCAAATTCCCTCGGTCACGATGCCTCAGGTTCTCGGTGTTGATCGAGACGGTGCTCCGGAGAATGCACCCGAGCTGTCCCGCGTACCCCTTGACTATTTCTGGGGGCGCCGTTGGATGCCCCTCGAAGGACACTTCAGTAAATTCATCCTTGATGGTGTCGAGCATGTTCGGGAGCCGGTCCTTCCATTGCCTCTTTGGTTGGCTGCCATCTGTGCGTGCGCCGCCATCATCAGTGGTGGCATCCTCGGCGGCACCATCAGTGGTGTCATCCCTGACGCCACTACGGGTTGTGTAGTAAGGATCGGTGTCTTCCGCAGCACCCTCATAGCGGTGAGGTTCTTCCTCCATCTCCTGGGACAGCTCCCAGAATGCCTTGCCGCCCGAACCGTCGGCCTCATCGTTGTGGGCCATGTTTCGCTCTAAATAGGAAAAAAGTTTGGTCAAAAAGTTGGTTATTGTCAAGGAACAAGATCTCATCATTTAGGGTTTGTGAGGAATTATCATGGTCTCATCATTTAGGGTTTGTCGACACCAAGGCATCCTAAAAGCTAAGGTTTTATCATTTAGGGTTTGTCGACGCCGAGGCACCCTAAAAGCCTAAGCTTTCATCATTTAGGCTTTTATCGACACCGAGGCACCCTAAAAGCCAAGGTTTTATCATTTAGGGTTTGTCGACACTGAGGCACCCTAAATGCTAAGTTAAGTTTTCATCATTTAGGGTTTATCGATGCTGAGGCACCCTAGGTTGACTGATATATATGGGTATCTTCTAATATATACCCTATCAAGAAAAAGGAAGGAGAATTCTAAGTTGGGACTAATCACTTGGCTCTATTGCCACCTGTGGTTTAATGCAGCAACAATAAAGGGGCAGTTGATCCTACTTAATTAAGTACTAAGATACCCCGGCCCATGCATTAGTCGCAAGTACCCCATATGTCCTATTTTTAGCAAAGTCATGCTAAAATTCATGGAAAATTTCAGCATGACCTTTGCTGAAAATAGGACATACGGAGTACCCGAATTTGCCAGAACGGAAGTTAATCGACATTCCGGAAAACTCAAGGGCCTCTCGGGGTATAGCAGCAGCATCACAAGTTGACAAAATTCCCAAGTAGTACAGCAGCAGCATCACAAGTAGTACCAATGAACATATAGTCCAGCACATTCTGAATTTCGATAAATGACAGAAAGTTAACTCATGCTAAGAGCAACAAACTTATAACAACATAAATGAAATTGTAGTATATCCATATACAAAGCATCAGGATCATCCACCCCATGACAGCAACAAACTTATAACAACACAAACTTATAACAAATTAAATAGCCATAGATCCATCTTCTGAGCTATGAGCCATGGACCATCCACCCCATGAACTCATGCAGCATAAAAACTGCCAGTGGCCAGAAGAAAAAATAAGCATATCAGAACTAGGAGCATCCAAAGTAGAAGGATCACACTGGCCAATTGCTCAGTTTGGAGTTTGGCACACGCACCAACTCTAGTTTGAGCTACACACATCACATCAAGAACTGCACCAAAGCAACTGGAGTCTTGCACCACCCAATACCTTCACTAACACCAAGGGACCCACCACCACACCCAGTTCTCTCACACCACACCTATATCAACGACATCGAACAATCATCATCTAAAAACGACTGTAAAAAATAGTTGTTTCTACTGCCAAATTACCCAGTTTTCTCAACCAGTCAATTACACCATGATGGTACCAAATTCTTGTAGCAGTACAATGAGTTCACAAGATAAAAAAATCATCCACATTCACCAATCACCTTGTTACAGCAAGCAAAATTCTCAACCAGTCATTTTGTTTAAACTGAGGACCAGGTGAACTGTGGACTAACTTCAGTCATAGACGTTGGTGGCTATATAATCTCCTCAATCAAGAGCTGCTAGCTATAGGGTGCACCTAGTGACCCAGTTTCTTATAAATCTAAAATCTAATTAACCAACTTATGATGACAAACTGAAGCAAGCTATAATCTACTACAATTATCACAAGATAGCAGAAGAACTCATCTAGCAATGCTAGTTGCTAGTAACCAAAGAACCTAGCCAAGAACTTCTCTCCAAGATTTTTATCATAACCTCTATGGTTCAAACATCCCCCTAGCCTGTTATGATTTTCAACCTCTTCTTTGCATATACTGGCATAAAATGGCTATGTGGTGTGCATATCCCAATTTGCCTTTTTCCTTTTTCATCCATTTCACATCAAAAATTTCAATCAAGCATGTATAAAAGGTAAACTGCCACACACTTCACTGCAGCCATAACCAGGAAGTAATAGTAGTACATGTTTCACACACAAGCTGATGTGTATCAACATAACCAGGAAATAATGCATGTTGAGGACACACACAACATACGAATCTACACATAGGTTTTCATGCTGGGATTTATCCATAAGAATTAGAAACATAGAAGTAGCATATGCAGGTAAGTTTGCTTCTTTACCTCTGGTTACAGGGAGGAGGGGAAGAGCAGAGACTCAAGGCGTGCTCCTGCTGCTCGAGGTGGATGGGGATGGAGGATGCGGGCAGAGGTGGAGCTCCTGCATCTCGAGGCGGACCTGGGGGCGGTGAGGCTCCTGCGTTGGCCATTGGCGGTGGTCGACAAGGGGCAGCGCCGGTGGAGAGCAGCTGGGCGGCGGACAGAGAAGACGGAAGAGGAGGCGGGCGTGGGTGGAGCTCCCGCGATGGTGGTTGAGGAGGGGCCGCGCCGGTGGCCGGCGGCGCCATCAAACCATAAATCGCGAGGAGGCCTGCTCGAGGAGGAAGCACGCGAGGATGGTGGCTGCCGGTGGAGTGGCTCGACGACGACGGTGGTGCTCCCTGTCAAACGGGTGCTCGACGGCGCTGCTCTGGAGTGGGGCGACGACGGTGGTGGCCGGGGGTAGTGGAGTGGTTGTTGGGGCGGCAGAGGATGGTGGAGGGGCTACTGTGATGGGGGGCGACGTTGTCGGTGATTTGGTTGGAGGGCGGCGGGCGCTGGCGGTGGGAAGGTTTGGGGCGGCGGCGGCGGTCTGGTGGAGGGCTGAGAGAGATGTGAGATTGGGGATCAGGGATTGGGGATTTTAGTCGGGGGAGGGATAGCAATGGCGCACCACCTAGCGGTGCGCCATAAGTAACTTTTTTTTGGATAGCAATGGCGCACCACCTAGTGGTGCGCCATAAGTAACTTTTTTTGGATAGCAATGGCGCACCACCCAGCGGTGCGCCATAAGTAACCTTTTTTGGATATCAATGGCGCACCACCCAGCGGTGCACCATTAGTAATTTTATTATTTTATTATTTTTATAATTTTTATTTTTTTTATTTTTTTATTTTTTGTTGCACCTAATAATTTTTTAGAAAATGAATATGAATATGAAACAGTAATAACTTCTTATAAAAACAGTAATAATTTTTTTTTAAAATATCATCAAATTTGTTATTTGGAAATATTTATGAATATGAAAGAATATCATCAAATTTGTTATTTGAAAATATCATCAAATTTGTTTTTTTGGATTTTTAGTTGCATTCATTTGTGAATTGGTAAAAAATTTATGAATATGAAAAAATATCATCAAATTTGAAAAACAAATTCATGAATTCAAAACGTGCCCATGAAATTTAAAAATATTCATGAGTTCAAAAAATATTAACAAATTCAATACTTTTTGTGAGTTAGAAATTCAATACCATAATAAACATAAATAAATATTCATGAGGACTAGAAAAGAAGAAATATCATTTCAATATGTCGAATTACAATCAAGAAATGAAGACTACGATTTAAATACAATCGATCTTAGCTAGCTATCTTTTCAAAATCTTCTTGCCCTTCTTTTTCGCAAATGGAGTTCTTTTGTGGAACGGACGTCCTTTAGGTAGGGTGGTCCTGCTTCTTCTTGTGGTGTATGGCACTTCATTGTCGTCGTCATGTTCCATCTTCAGGTCGCCGTACTTGTCAAAGTCTTGCTCATTGGCGACTCCATCCATTCCGATGATCTTCCTTTTGCCTCTCCTCACGACAACACGATTGGGCTTTGACGGGTCGGTAATGAAGAACCATTGGTCCACTTGGGAAGCCAGTACCCATGGCTCATTTTTCGCGGTGACGTTTGCACCCGCGGTCTTGGATTTGGTTTCGGGTATAACCATGTTGCTGAAATACCGGTCTTCTTTTAGGACGCTCTTGGCCCATCTGACACGGAACATCGGGACCTTCTCTCCAGCGTAGCTCAGCTCCCAGATCTCCTCGATCCTTCTGTAGTATATGTCCTTGTCATTATCGGTGTAGGATTCCATCGTTACCCCGGAGTTCTGATAACCATCGCTCTTCATGTCCTTGTCCTCGGTGTAGAATGTGTAGCCGTTGATATCGTATGCCTCATAGGTCATCAGGTTGTGCTCGCCGCCCTATGACAAGGCGAATATGAGTTTTTCTTCCGCGGAAGAATCCTCATGTAAAGGGTACGACAGAAACTTCTCCTTGAACCAACGTGTGAAACATGAGTTGTGCTCTTTTATTATATCTCCGTTCGTCCTCTGTTGGCCTCGGTCATTGTACGTCTTCTCAATAAAGGTTTTGTGCTCTACCACCCAAGGATCGACCACGTCTATGTGTTATAGCGCGACTAGGTTTGCTCTTTCAAAGTGGGCGAGTCGACCCTCGAAGTCGACATGCATTTCGCGACGACCATCACGGTGACCCCATCCAGCGAGCCTGCCGAGGTGCCTGTTGACGGGCAGACCAACGGGGTTCTCGATGCCTAGTTAATTCGTGTAGTAGGAGATGCACTCTTCGGTCAGAAAGCCCCTGGCTATGCTTCCCTCTGGACATGACATGTTGCGAACGTATCCTTTGATGACACCATTCATCCTTTCAAACGGCATCATGCTGTGCAGGAACGTCGACCCGAGTTGGATGATATCCTCCACAATATGGACCAGCAGATGCACCATAACATCGAAGAATGCGGGCGGGAAGTACATCTCAAGCTCGCATAATATCACCATGATCTCTTCCTGTAGCCTTCTAAGTTGCCTCACGCCAACCGACTTCCGAGAGATGACGTCAAAAAAGTTGCATTGGCCAAATAGCATTTCACGGACGTGCGCGTCCATGATCCCACGGATTGCAACTGGAAGTATCTACGTCATCAGCACGTGACAGTCGTGAGACTTCATCCCGCTGAACTTCTGCTTCGCTAAGTCTAGGTATCTGCTTATCTTCCCCGCGTAACCGTAAGGAAGTTTTACTCCTATGAGACAGGTGAAAAACTGCTCGATCTCCTCCTGACTTAGAGTGAAGCACGCGGGAGGGTAGTCATTTCCGGTCTTCTTGGCCTTTTTGCCTTTGCGACGACTTTCCGTGTCCTGCTTCGCCTCATCATCATTATCATCATCATCATCATCATAATTAGCGTGAAGCTCCTCCCTGATGCCCATTGATTCCAAGTTTGCCCTTGCTTTCGGCCCATCTTTGGTCCTCTCTGGCATGTTGAGCAGGGTACCAAGCAGACTCTCGCACACGTTATACGTGATATGCATGACATCAAGGTTATGAGGCACACGGTGGATCTTCCAGTACGGCAAGTCCCAGAAAAGAGACCTCGTTTTCCATACCTTCAGCAGCGGCTCTGGCGCCTTTAGCTTCTTTCCCGGCTCCGGGCACTCTTTCCAATTTTTCAACAGCTCGTCTATTTCCTCGCCGCTCCTCGTATGGGGGCGTCTTCGGGGTTCGGTTTCACCATTGAACATATCCTTGCATTTTCTCCATGGGTCATCATCGCGAAGCAACCTTCGATGCCCCATGAACACGGTTTTCGAAGACCCGGGATCTCTATCTAGCTGGCGATACGTTGTGTAATCCATGCACCTGACGCATCCAGAAAATCCGTGGACCACATGCGTAACCGAGATAGTTGTGCACCGTCGTGAGCAGTGCGGCTCTCATAGGGAAATATTCTTTCTCTGCAGCGTCCCACTTATTGGCTGGCGTTTTCCACAGCATGTCTAGCTCCTCTTTCAGCAGCCCCAGATACAGATTGATGTCGTTCCCTGGTTGTTTTGGAACTTCAGTTAGCATACTCATGTGAATGTACTTCCTCTTCATGCACAACAAGGGGGAAGGTTGTACATCCACACAAACACAGGCCAGGTGCTATGTGTGCTTCTCTGGCTGCTAAATGGATTGACTCCATCGGTGCTCGCGCCCAGCATGATGTTCCTTGGATCATCCCCAAATTCTGGGTGTTCGAAGTTCAACGCTTGCCACTGGCTCGCATCCTTAGGGTGACTCAGCATCTTGTATTTTTTATTTATCTCCGAATCATTTCTGTCATCTTCTCGCTTCTTCTCCTCCCTATCCGTGTGCCAACACAGGAGCTTTGCTAGCTTAGGGTCCGCGAAATACCGCTGCAGACGAGGAGTGATCGGAAAGTACCATACCACTTTTAGAGGAGCTTTCTTCCTCTTCTTGTATCGAGTGATGCGGCACACCGGACATATGGTAGACTCCGCATGCTCGTCGCGATAAATGATGCAATTGTTCATGCACACATGGTATTTCACGTGCGGTAAATCCAGAGAACACACGATTTTCTTCGCCTCCTCGAAACTGGTCGGGCACTTGTTCCCCTTGGGAAGACGTTCGTGCTAGAATGACATGTTCTCGTCGAAGCATGTGTCGGTCATTTTGTGTTTTACCTTCATCTCTAGAGCCATGAGCGTTACTTTCAGGCGAGTATCCTCGGGCCTGCATCCTTCATACAATGGAGTAACTGCGTCTATCTCCACTTGATCCAGCTTGGCTTTCTCTCGGGCGGTAGCTCTTGCGTTATCCGTCTACTTGAGAAGCAGCTCTTGAATATGAGGGTCCTGCACCCAGCCCATTGATGGTCCATCATCGTGTGCTCCGGCATCTTCATCTTCATGATCATGCCCTTTGTCTTGATCTTCCTCATCATCATGTCCGGCATCTTCTACATGATGACTGTGTACTGCATCACCGTCGTGATCATGTCGTGGAGATTCTTCGTCTTCTCGCCCGCCCTCGCCGCGGTGGTTGTCTTGCTTCCCTTCCTCATTTCTTGCCCGGCCCCCATGGACGACTTCATAGTCATCTTCATCACCGTGCCACCGATATCCCTCCATGAAACCACGCAAGAGCAGGTGGTCCCGCACCTGCCCGGAATCCGGGTCCGCAATAAGGCTCTTCAGCTTGCATCTTCGACACGGACATCTTATCTCCGTCTCGTTCTTTTGAAGCATCTCGGCCTTCGTGGAGCTCAAAAACCTATTAACGATGCCTTCAGTCATCATGCGGACCATGGTCTCCTGCGGGGTAGAGCAAAACGATATTTTAGAACCAAGAAAAATTTTGGCATGACTTTGCCTAAAAATAGGACCAAAAAGAATGCATAGTACCAAATTCTCGCCGAAACGGAAATGAATCAACATTCCGGCAAAATATTGGCAACTATCGCATTTCAAATACCGGTACCTGCAAACACAAACATATATGCAACACCACAAACATATGCAACACCACAAACATACGCAGATCTACCTAGGCTATAAAAAGTGCATGTGCACGTTGTTGGAGGGAGAAAAAAGTAGATCTACAACATAAAGAAAGCTTTCCCCTTACTTACCTATCAAAAAAGGCAATTTAACCACTTAATTTGGGTGAATCTATGGTGCAAATGAGGTGAGGAGGAGGAGGCAGCCGAGACAAGCTTGGAGGAGGAGGTGGAGAGAATGAAGTGGGGAAAGTGAGTGGTAGGTGGCTGTCCAAAATATCTAGCTGGTCTCAGGTTACTAATGGCGCACCACCTAAAAATGCGCCATTAGTAACCCTGGTTACTAATGGTGCACCAGTTAGGGGTGCGCCATTACTAGTTTTGCAAACAAAAATTGTTAGTAGTGGCGCATCGTGGTTGTGGTGCGCCATTACTAGTTTGAACTAGTAATGGCACACTTCACAAAGGTGCGCCATTACTAGTTTTGAAAAAAAAGTAAAAAAACAATTGTTAGTAGTGGCGCACAGAGCATGTGGTGCGCCATTACTAGTTAAAACTAGTAATGACGCACTGTGCCCTGGTGCGCCATTAATAGTTTTGAAAAAATAAAAAATAAATAAAATTTGCTAGTAATGGCGCATCGTGTGTTGGTGCGCCATTAGTAATGAGGACACTAATGGCGCACCTGTATCTGGTGCGCCACTGCTATATAGCAGTGGCGCACCACATACATGATGCGCCATTAATGTCCATATTAGCTATAGCCCTTTTCCTAGTAGTGTCAGTACCACCCTCAATTGATGCAAACAATGACCAGCCTCACCTGGCCAGCATACCAGCCCAGACACAATTAAATCATTGCAAGTACAACTAGTAAGTCACATACAGTACCAACACGTACTGCTGCAAATTCATCTTCAGAATCAACTTCAATATCATCTTCTTCAGATACAGCATCTTCAACTTTGACACGAGCACGCTTCTTCACACCTTTGTTCACCTTCACAGGAGCAACTTTACGCTTCTTATTTTCTTTCAACAAAGAGCGCTCTGGAAGAGGAGACGAAGAAGGCTTCTTATTTGTCAAAACTCGTGGACTCCGACGAACAGGGGAGCCACCAAGTGTGCTTGGACCAATCCTCACAGCAACACAATCTCCATCAGCTTTGCTATTACTAGGTTGGGAACCAGATTTCACACGTGGGCTATGCCTTTGTGTGCCATCAGGATTTTGATCTGACATCTTCCTCTTCAAAACAGCTTTCTTCTCCTTAATTGTATCACGAGTAAACACTTGCGTCAAATGAGTCTGCATCAGGTTTGTCTTCACAGGCATGTCACTTCCATGAGATCAAGCATCAACAGTTGAAAAGGCCGCGTCACCACCTTCATCACCTACACCTTTAGAAGCTTGAGCAACATCCTCGTCACTTTGTTGCATGCAAACATCCTTTTGACGCCGTTCCAAATCCTTTCTCCTCTGGAAATCGCACTTCTTCTTTCTTATCCTTTCATCCTCAAGCTGTAACTGCATAGGAACATCCTCAGCCCGAGTAACAGGCTCAGTGCCATCAACACTCTGTGACTGAGTAACAGACAACTGCAAGCTCCCATCACCATCTCCAACGTTAAGAGAATACATTCCATCATTAATATCTTTGACAACATCAGCAATGTCCTCAAGAGCACCATGGCTGTCATTAACTGCAAAAACCAATAACATAAGCACGCACAAATAAAATTAAAACACAATTAACATTGCAGAGACAAGATAAATAAAGCACATAGCATCAGACATAAAACAAAAGGAACAACTGGTGTAGATAAGAATATTTATGTATTCAAGGCTGATAAAAAAGAGCAAATATAAGGGAAACACCAGCAACACTCGCAAGTTCTTCTAGAGGATTTGGTGTCTCAAAAATAACATTCACAAGATCTGGAAAGTGTTCTGATTTGTCAGAATCAGGAGGCACCGACACTCCAACATCTGCAACAACATCATAATCAGCAAAAAAGTACATGAACAAGCAATCAGTTCAACTATATGAACAATACAAGCGCACCAAATAAACAAATATCAACCCACCATTGGCACAACAAACTTCAAAATGACAACTCTTTCAACATCATAGTAGTTCTGCACCGACTACTACAGACTATTCAAATGCCAGGACAACAGTTCAAACTACACATGGTGATCAGTACTACAACCTGTCAGCAGGTCACATCAACCTAAAAACTATACACACCACACATTCCAGGGCAAAATTAACAGCTATCAAAATACATACAACTTATAAAGTCGATACGACAACACCTATACAACCTAAAAACCATATCTGTTAAAACATCATCCAAATTACAGGGAAAATTACCTGCATTCAACTTGTCCGGACTGGATGATGTACCCATTGAGATCTACAGACCTAAAATCTGCCGAACCAGATCTGCAAGACACATGAACAAAAATTAGGGCTCTAACCTATTTCAGAAATGAAGCATGCCATACAAAGCAAAACTCTTACCAGCAAACACAAAATCCGCCACAGAATCCAGTATCACTGTTGCGAACCGCTCATTCAAGAGCAAAGGAACCCTAGTGAATCCAGCCTGAGACAGCAAGAGAGCAATAGCTTTGAAATAGAGGGAAAATTTGTACATAAGGGGACACAAGGGCAGTCGATCGTAGAGCAAAAGGAGCAAATAGAGCACCCAGACCTCCACCCCTGGGGTTCAACCTGCCGGTCGATGCTCCCGCGGCGAAACAGGAGAAGCAACTTCTATGCGAGAAGAGAAGAGGAGGGGAACGAAGAAAGAATCGATTTGTGGAGGGGAGCGGAGTGGAACAGGGGAGAGCGGAGGTTAAAAGGTGAGTGGGAGAAAACTGACAGCTAAAGCCCACAATCGTGGCAAAGCCCACTATCTCTGGGCGGTTACTAAAGATAATAGCAAAAAATAAATACAATAAAAAATTTAATATGGAGGGAGAAAACAAACGGCTAAAGTACAAATAATAACTCACAATAGTACAATAAAAAATATCAAAAAAGTACAAATGAAATAATACTTCATAATAGTGTTGTTTTTCCCCCTAAAAAGATAAGATAATGAGGGCAAGTCATGTGACGGACTCGCCTCCGCATGCAACGTCGCAGCACGTCGGCCTCGCAGGGATGGGGGGGTCCCGACCCCCCTCCCCCCGGCTCGGCCTCGCGCTAACGCGGTAGTGCGCTCGTTTGACAGGCGCAGTGTGGTTATTCTGTTTCCCCCCCCCCCACACGCACCCAAACACCCCTTAGATAGATAAAATTGGGGCAAGTCCATACAAGGAAAGATGTGTCAGTACAACTATGCCCCTTGGTGCGGTGCTGGTTTTTCCCCTAAAAAATATAAGATAATGGGGGCAAGTCCATGCAAGGAAGATGTGTCAGTACAACTATGCCCCTCGCTGCGGTGCGGGGGCAAGTCATGTTACGGACTCGCCTCCGCATGCGACGCCGCGGCACGCCGCATCGTCGCCTGCTATGGCTCGTTCCTGGATCGGTCTCGCTGAGATGGGGGAGGGGGGTCCAGACGCCCCCCCTCACCCCCAGCTCGGCCTCGCGCTAACGCGATAGTGCGCTCGTTTGACGGGCGGAGTGCGGTTATTCTGTTCCCTCCCCCACGCACACCCACACACCCCTAAAGATAGACAATGGGGACAAGTCCATACAAGGAAGATGTGTAAGTACAACTATGCCCCTCGGTGCGGTGCGGTGCGGGGGTAAGTCATGTTACGGACTCGCATCTGCATGTGACGCCGCGACACGCCGCGTCGTCGCCTGCTGTGGCTCGTTCCCGGCTCGGCCTCGCTGGGATGGGGGAGGAGGGTCGCGACCCCCTCCCCCTGGCTCGGCGTCGGGCTAACGCGACAATGCGCTCGTTTGACAGGCGTAGTGCGGTTATTCTGTTACCCCCCCCCCCCACACGCACCCACACACTCCTAAAGATAGATAATGGGGACAAGTCCATACAAGGTAGATGTGTCAGTACAACTATCCCCTCGATGCGGTGCGGGGGGGGGGGGCAAGTCATGTTACGGACTCGCCTCTGCATGCGACGCCGCGGCACGCCGCATCATCGCCTGCTACAGCTCGTTCCTGGCCCAGCCTCGTGCTAACGTGGCAATGCGCTCGTTTGACAGGCGCAGTGCGGTTATTCTGTCCACCCCACACGCACCCACACACCCCTAAAGATAAGATAATGGGGGAAAGTCCATACAAGGAAGATGTGTTAGTACAACTATGCCCCTCGATGCGGTGCGATGTGGGGGCAAGTCATGTTACGGACTCGCCTCCGCATGCGACGGCGCGGCACGCCGTGTCATCGCCTGCTACAACTCGTTCCTGGCTCGGCCTGTCGGGATGGGGGAGAGGGTCCCTCCCCCTCCCCCTCGGCTTGGCCTCGCACTAACGCGGCAGTGCGCTCGTTTGACAGGTGTAGTGCGGTTATTTTGTTCCCCCTACACGCACCCACACACCCCTAAAGATAGATAACGGGGGCAGTCCATACAAGGAAGATGTGTCAGTACACCTATGCCCCTCGGTGCGCTGCGTGGGCAAGTCATGTTACAGACTAGCCTCCGCATGTGACGCCGCGGCACTCCACGTCATCGTCTGCTACGGCTCGTTCCTAGCTCGGCCTCGCCAGGATGGGGGAGGGGGTCCCGACCCCCTCCCCCTGGCTCGGCCTCGCGCCAACGCGGTAGCGCGCTCGTTTAACAGGCGTAGTGCGGTTATTCTGTTCCCCGCCCCCCATACACACAAGCACCACGCCACGCACCCACACGCCCATAAAAAAAGATAGATGTTCTTCAGTACATACAAAAAAATCTATAAGTACAAGAAATGCCACTCCGTGCGGTCCCTATATATCTTACCCAGATATTCATTAAAAATCCAAAGAAATGCCGAGAAAGAATGACAACAAAGAGAAAGCGAGGGAAACAAACTCTAAAAAATGTCAGTTCAAGTAGGGGACAACATTCAGTACTTCAAAAAATGCTTATATTAGGCAAAAAAATCATAAAAACTAGAAAGAAAAAATGCTAAGAATCAAAAATATTGACCGCCCCAAGGGATAGGTCGGCCCAACACAGGTGGGTACTAGGACTCAAGCCAACCACGAAACAACCTGGAATCCTTTGTGAACCAGACTGCGGGGGCCACCACACCAGGAACCACAAGTGATGACAGAGGGCGAGCACCGTGTATAACGCTCAGGTAAGTATTCAGAGGAGTTCGACCAGTGAGCCACGGCTGCGCTTATAAACAGGTCTAGAGCCCCCTCGACTAGCGAGGTGGGACTAAATGTATAGCGCACGTGCACGCCGCACTGCACTGCCGCGTGGACGAGCTATCTGGGCCGAAAACAATGATTCTGACGGATGGCCCAACACAGTAGTTCGCCCCATTACAAAATTCCAGCCGATCACGCACGACAAAAATAAAAAATAAAATACATATAATTTTAAAAAAACCTCATAAGAAATCAGTTCAAAACAAATAATGTAAAAAGTTCAAACACATGTTAATTGTAAGAACTAAAAAATAAATATATATTTTTTTTGGAAAATTAAGCATAGAAGATTGTAATAAAATTTCCAGAAACAAATTTATAAAAAGTTCAACTACTACAATTCATAAGGTTCAAGTAAAATTAGTACTGTGCATCAAAGATTAAATTCTTTTTATTTTAAAAAATACTAGAACTATCACTATTCAACTGGAAAAAGAAAAATTGTGCTCTAAAATTCATGTAAAGAAGTAAGAAAAAATGCTATACCACAAAACTCAAAACCCAAAAGGGGTCCTACAAACATCATTAGCGTATATTTTCCGTCTGCGAGCTATGTACATGAAAATATCCCAGTCAAAATAAAGGATGCCCATCAGTTCAACTATAATTGTTCCAGTTCAAATATAAAGAATATATAAAAAACAGTTATGCTTGAGCAAAAAAATAGGAAAAGCATTACATAAATTGTTCCAAACCATCTGATAATACCATAGAATTCAATCATCTCACATGCGTTATTTTAAAGAAAAAATACTGCAACATAATAAAACACACACGAATCTCAGAACCAGCGTCATTTGCCACATTTATACCTACAACACATAAATTCTGAACGTCAGAGAGTCATCTTCCTTGGAGAACAAACCGCAACCACATCACCATCCTCAAACCCAGACTCTGCCACAAACTCCTTCCACCTAGTAGTTAGGTTGATGCAACCATCAAAGTCGATGTGGTAGGCAACTTCCATCAACTAGTACCCATTTTTGTCTGAAGTCTCCATCTTCAGTATCCCAGAACTAGGAGCAACAATCCTGATCCTGGGTGACATTTTCTGCAAATGGGCATGGGAGTAGAAAACAAATTGAACACCTGACATAACTAAATTTTTACACAGATCTATGAACGGTTGCATAACAAACTGAAAAGAAAAAATCTGAACCAAAACAAAAACACCAAACTAACTAGTCATATGAACTGATTAAACTGAAGAAATATACATATCAATACACCTACAGTAAAAACATCTGACAAAAAACAGAGCAAGGATTATACAAAAATGGATAAAATACTGTTAAGTAATGAACAAATACACACACAAATCCCTATTGTTAAATTCTGACAAAACCAAATAAAGAATATAGACAAACTATTGATAAAACTAAACTACAGATTCAGTCCATGGGATTCAAAATGAGACCTACAAAAAGAAGAAAACAAAACGAATAGAAACACATACCCATGATTCCTTCAAGTCCCCAACCGTCAAGCGACAAACATAGGGTGCACGAAACCCATGGTTGCAGTACCGCAGACAAGAAAGTTGCCCACAGCGCTGAGTCTCGGTTAGCTCCAAACCAGATTCGTACACACAACCGCCAGCTATGCGCGCCATCTTTGCCAGACATCCGCATGAACAATCTGAAGGAAATATTCCCTAGAGGCAATAATAAAGTTATTATTTATTTCCTTATATCATGATAAATGTTTATTATTCATGCTAGAATTGTATTAACCGGAAACATAATATATATGTGAATACATAGACAAACAGAGTGTCACTAGTATGCCTCTACTTGACTAGCTCGTTGATCAAAGATGGTTATGTTTCCTAACCATAGACATGAGTTGTCATTTGATTAACGGGAACACATCATTAGGAGAATGATGTGATTGACTTGACCCATTCCGTTAGCTTAGCACTTGATCGTTTAGTTTGTTGCTATTGCTTTCTTCATGACTTATACATGTTCCTATGACTATGAGATTATGCAACTCCTGTTTATCGGAGGAACACTTTGTGTGCCACCAAACGTCACAACATAACTGGGTGATTATAAACGTGCTCTACAGGTGTCTCCAAAGGTACTTGTTGGGTTGGCGTATTTCGAGATTAGGATTTGTCACTCCGATTGTCGGAGAGGTATCTCTGGGCCCACTCGGTAATGCACATCACTATAAGCTTTGCAAGCATTGCAACTAATGAGTTAGTTGCGGGATGATGTATTACGGAACGAGTAAAGAGACTTGCCAATAACAAAATTGAACTAGGTATTGAGATACCGACGATCGAATCTCGGGCAAGTAACATGCCGATGACAAAGGGAACAACGTATGTTCTTATGCGGTTTGACTGATAAAGATCTTCATAGAATATGTAGGAGCCAATATGAGCATCCAGGTTCCGCTATTGGTTATTAACCGGAGACGTGTCTCGGTCATGTCTACATAGTTCTCGAACCCGTAGGGTCCGCACGCTTAAAATTCGATGATGGTTATATTATGAGTTTATGTGTTTTGATGTACCGAAGGAGTTCGGAGTCCCAAATGAGATCGAGGACATGACGAGGAGTCTCCAAATGGTCGAGACGTAAAGATCGATATATTGGACGACTATATTCAGACATCGGAAAGGTTCCGAGTGATTCGGGTATTTTCGGGAGTACCGGGGAGTTACGAGAATTCGTATTGGGCCTTAATGGGCCATACGGGAAAGGAGAGAAAGGCCTCAAAGGGTGGCCGCACCCCTCCCCATGGGCTGGTCCGAATTGGACTAGGGAGGGGGGCGCCCCTTCCTTCCTTCTCCTTTTCCCTTCCCTTTCCTTCCCTCCTACTCCTACTACTTGGAAGGGCTCCTAGTTCTACTAGGAAAGGGGGAATCCTACTCCCGGTGGGAGTAGGACTCCCCTAGGGCACGCCATAGAGAGGGTCGGCCCTCCCCCTCCTCCACTCCTTTATATACGGGGGCAGGGGGCACCCCAAAGACACAACAATTGATCTCTTGATCTCTTAGCCGTGTGCGGTGCCCCCCTCCACCATAATCCACCTCGATCATATCGTAGCGGTGCTTAGGAGAAGCCCTGCGTCGGTAGAACATCATCATCATCACCACGCCGTCGTGCTGACGAAACTCTCCCTCAACACTCGGCTGGATCGGAGTTCGAGGGACGTCATCGAGTTGAACATGTGCAGAACTCGGAGGTGCCGTGCGTTCGGTACTTAATCGGTCGGATCGTGAAGACGTATGACTACATCAACCGCGTTGTGCTAACGCTTCCGCTTTTGGTCTACGAGGGTACGTGGACAACACTCTTCCCTCTCGTTGCTATGCATCACCATGATCTTGTGTGTGCGTGGGAAATTTTTGAAATTACTACGTTCCCCAACAGTGGCATCCGAGCCAGGTTTTATGCGTTGATGTAATATGCACGAGTAGAACACAAGTGAGTTGTGGGCGATATAAGTCATACTGCTTACCAGCATGTCACTTTGGTTCGGTGGTATTGTTGGATGAAGCGGCCCGGACCGACATTACGCGTACGCTTACGCGAGACTGGTTCTACCGACGTGCTTTGCACACAGGTGGCTGGCGGGTGTCAGTTTCTCCAACTTTAGTTGAACCGAGTGTGGCTACACCCGGTCCTTGCGAAGGTTAAAACAGCACCAACTTGACAAACTATCGTTGTGGTTTTGATGCGTAGGTAAGAACGGTTCTTGCTCAGCCCGTAGCAGCCACGTAAAACTTGCAACAACAAAGTAGAGGATGTCTAACTTGTTTTTGCAGGGCATGTTGTTATGTGATATGGTCAAGACATGATGAGATATAAGTTGTTGTATGAGATGATCATGTTTTGTTGAAGTTATCGGCAACAGGCAAAAGCCTTATGGTTATCTCTCTATTGCATAAGATGCAAGCACCAACTAATTGATTTACTTTATCGCTATGCGATAGCAATAGTTGCAAGAGCAATTCTTGGCGATACAACCATGTGACAACACATTGATATAGATCAAGATTATGGAGATCATGGTGTCATGCCGGTGACGATGGAGATCATGACGATGCTTTGGAGATGCAGATCAAAGGCACAAGATGATGATGGCCATATCATGTCACATATTATGATTGCATGTGATGTTTATCTTTTATACATCTTATTTTGCTTAGTTCGACGGTAGCTTTATAAGATAATCTCTCACTAAATTATCAAGGTATAAGTGTTCTCCTTGAGTATGCACCGTTGCGAAAGTTCTTCGTGATGAGACACCACGTGATGATTGGGTGTGATAGGCTCTACGTTTAAATACAACGGGTGCAAAACAGTTGCACATGCGGAATACTCAGGTTAAACTTGACGAGCCTAGCATATAACAGATATGGCCTCGGAACACGGAGACCGAAAGGTCGAGCGTGAATCATATAGTAGATATGATCAACATAGTGATGTTCACCATTGAAACTACTCCATCTCACGTGATGATCGGACATGGTTTAGTTGATATGGATCACGTGATCACTTAGAAGATTAGAGGGATGTCTGTCTAAGTGGGAGTTCTTAAGTAATATGATTAATTGAACTTTAATTTATCATGAGCTTAGGCCTGATAGTATTAGCATATCTATGTTGTAGATCAATAGCTCGCGATGTTGCTCCCAGTTTATTGTGTTCCTAGAGAAAAATTATGTTGAAAAATGTTAGTAGCAATGATGCGGATTGGATCCATGATCTAAGGATTATCCTCATTGCTGCACAGAAGAATTATGTCTTTGATGCACCGCTAGGTGACAGACCTATTGCAGGAGTAGATGCGGACGTTATGAACGTTTGGCTAGCTCAATATGATGACTACTTGATAGTTTAGTGCACCATGCTTAACGGCTTAGAATCGGGACTTCAAAGACGTTTTGAATGTCATGGACCATATGAGATGTTCCAGGAGTTCAAGTTAATATTTCAAGCAAATACCCGAGTTGAGAGATATGAAGTCTCCAACAAGTTCTATAGCTAAAAAGATGGAGGAGAATAGCTCAAGCAGTGAGCATGTGCTCAGATTGTCTGGGTACTACAATCGCTTGAATCAAGTGGGAATTAATCTTCCAGATAAGATAATGATTGATAGAATTCTCTAGTCACCATCACCAAGTTAGTAGAACTTCATGATGAACTATGATATGCAAGGGATAACGAAAATGATTCACAAGCTCTTCGTAATGCTGAAATCAACGAAGGTAGAAATCAAGAAAAATTTCAAGTGTTGATGGTAGACAAGACCACTAGTTTCAAGAAAAGGGCAATGGGAAGAAGGGGAACTTCAAGAAGAATGGCAAGCAAGTTGCTGCTCAAGTGAAGAAGCCCAAGTCTGGTCCTAAGCCTGAGACGAAGTGCTTCTACTTCAAAGGGACTGGTCATTGGAAGCGGAATTGCCCCAAGTATTTGGCGGATAAGAAGGATGGCAAGGTGAACAAAGATATATTTGATATACAGATTATTGATGTGTATTTTACTAGTGTTCGTAGCAACCCCTCGGTATTTGATATTGGTTCAGTTGCTAAGAGTAGTAACTCGAAACAGGAGTTGCAGAATGAACAGAGACTAGTTAAGGGTGAAGTGACGATGTGTGTTGGAAGTGGTTCCAAGATTGATATGATCATCATCGCACACTCTCTATACTTTCGGGATTAGTGTTGAACCTAAATAAGTGTTATTTGGTGTTTGAGTTGAGCATGAATATGATTTGATCATGTTTATTGCAATACGGTTATTCATTTAAGTAAGAGAATAAATTGTTGTTCTGTTTACATGAATAAAACCTTATATGGTTACGCACCCAATGAAAATGGTTCGTTGGATCTCGATCGTAGTGATACACATATTCATAATATTGAAACCAAAAGATGCAAAGTTAATAATGATAGTGCAACTTATTTGTGGCACTGCCGTTTAGGTCATATTGGTGTAAAGCGCATGAAGAAACCCCATGTTGATGGACTTTTGAAATCACTTGATGCTTGCAAACCATGCCTCATGGGCAAGATGACTAGGACTCCGTTCTCCGGAACAATGGAGCGAGCAACTGACTTATTGGAAATAATACATACTGATGTATGCGGTCCGATGAGTGTTAAGGCTCACGGCAAGTATCGTTATTTTCTAACCTTCACAGATGATTTGAGCAGATATGGGTATATCTACTTAATGAAACACAAGTCTGAAACATTTGAAAAGTTCAAAGAATTTCAGAGTGAAGTGGAGAATCATCGTAAAAGAAAATAAAAGTTTCTACGATATGATCGTAGAGGTAAAATATTTGAGTTAAGAGTTTGGCCTTTAGTTAAAACAATGTGAAATAGTTTCACTACTCACGCCACCTGGAACACCACAGTGTAATGGTGCGTCCTACCATCATAACCGTACTTTATTAGATATGGTGCGATCTATGATGTCTCTTACCGATCTACCACTGTCGTTTTGGGGTTATGCATTAGAGACAATTGCATTCACGTTAAATAGGGCACCATCTAAATCCGTTGAGACGACACCGTATGAACTATGGTTTGGCAAGAAACCTAAGTTGCCGTTTCTTAAAGTTTGAGGTTGCAATGCTTATGTGGAAAAGTTTCAACCTGATAAGCTCAAACCCAGATCTAAGAAGTGCGTCTTCATAGGATACCCAAAAGAAAATGTTGGGTGCACTACACCACAACACTAATGTAAGGACAGAAAAACTGTCGGGAGAAGTCTCTTTAAAGGGCAAATAAACTGCTGGGACAGTAGTTCTCCCGGCAGATAGAACCGCCACAAGAACGGTTGCCGGGGATTACTTGTCCCGGCAGATAAACTTTTCTCGGCAGTTAATCTTCCATGGCCCATTTATTTGCCGGCAGTTTTACTGCCAGCACAAACAAGTTCGCCTGGCAGATAATATGCCATCATGCTTTGTTTCACCAAGAATCTAGGCTGTTCTAGGAAACACATCCCCGATTTAATTAGTATCCAATCACAATATGCCCAGGCATCGTACATCAAATCACTCAAGATTCAATAGCAGAGGCATCGTACATCATTTCACTCAAGATTCAATAGCAGACCTGAAACATATTCAAACTACAAATTCAAGATTTCAACATCCATAGATGTGTTCAGTAGCCACTAACCACATCGGTAAACATAATTTACATGTGACAATAAGATGTCATGTCTTCAAACTAAGCTACACTAACGGTTTGATCTTGACATATGGCTACAACTATGTCTAGGAAACAATGGCATGTTCACACTTGTGTATATTTCAGCTCAGCCGTTTGCCAAATGACATTGCCATTTTCATGAGATGTTCTGAATACCAGACTCGCCATCATCATGTGAAACTGCATTATTCAAAGAGGGCCCCATGTCTCCAGCAGAAGAGCACCAAACTTGCAATGCTTGAAAGATCACAGATTGATAGCCTCACCCCACTTGATTGTGTTGTCACTATGAACAGATGAATCACCATGTAAACATCCTAGTTCACTAGTACAACTACATGTTTCCCAGAATATCTTCCAGTGTGATGCCAACCTGAACAGATAAGATGGTACAGATGAAAGTTGCTGGATGTAATGAGATAACCATTTAAAGAGAACTTTGGATTAATATAGCCACTAAAAGCATTGAATCTTTACAACATGGAGCACTGGCAATGAATCTTTGCAATAATTGATTTCAGAGAATTAAAACGTTATATAAAGCTAACAAATTATATGTCAATTAATGTGTTCTGTTTTAAAAAATCATAACATAAAAGAAACAAATGTGTTCAGAGATGAGAACCATGTTACAAAAAATAATTCTGCTGACTTAGATCAAAGCTCAAACAATAACTCGAAAGAAAGCATACGTGCTCCTGATTCTAGTTTCCAGCTACTTCTATAAAATCTGTGCCAGATCAAGGAAAATTGTTAGTTTGATCACTTGACAGCACAATGAAGTTTCTCCCTAGTAAAAACAACAAAACAAATAAGTTGTACCCAAGAGTGTAAAATACAGTAATAAAAGAGCATTTGGTATACTTTTAATGGAGGAATTCCTTAACTGGGTGATTATGGGAGGATAACAAATTGCAAAATATCATATATGAATCATGTTTTAAATATACAATAGTGCAGATAGCAATCAGAAGCTTCAGAGTATCTTACCATTCCATAATCCATTATGATCATCAACACATAATCAGAAGGGGTCGCACCATAATTTAGATGTGCAAAATTGTTTCCATGAAACTTACTAAAATTTAATGTATCTAAGAAAGTAAACCATAGATGGTATTCAGGTACATACGTGAGATTTAAGAACAAACCAAAACAGGACTTCAATTCCAGTTCATTAGACCAGGAAAGCATACAATAAATTAGATGCAATGTACAGTAGTAGATATTTATGTGTACAGATGAGGACATATTCCTGACATGTATTGATTACGGCCTCTGTTATTAGGGGAAGGCATTAGGAGATAGTATAGCAGCACGTGAATGAGTATACTTTCATGTGAGGTTACACACAGACTTGCAAGGTAGCAGAGAGTGCCCATCTAGTTCGGTCCAAAGCTACTGTAGGCTATTACGGAAGCCACATTTTTCATCAGAAAATAAGCATTATTATTCTCTCATCTGCTCAGTTTGGACAAAATATTATTCCCTTTTTATCATAAGCGATCTGTACAATTGCAGCAATGCATAGCTGCAATAAGACATGTCATATAAAATTATAACAAATGTAAATGAAAAGAAAGGGAGATTACTTACTGTTTCTTTTACATCTACATCTACACATAACAGAAGGACGCAACTCTAGAATCAATGAACCTGCTCAGAAGTTACATAAACCAAATACTCTCAAGTATCCGCCGTCAACCTACAAAACCGTTAAGAATAGTTTTCTGAAATTATGAGAACAAGGTATGAAGTTTTTTTTAGAGAAAGCACTGCAGTCCAGTCCACAACTGAGCGTACAATTTTTTACAGAAAAAGTAACCTTTATTAATTCACAACCTGTTACAAGTTTAGGCAAAATTAAAGATGGGGGTTCTTCTAGCGACCTATTCAGAGAGGAGCAGTACCTATAACTGAAAAAGACGTAAAAAATGTTTAACATGCACTGAATTAATCAGGTGAGCATGAGGAGAATTAAGATATTGAGGAACTAGCATGTATGTGCATGAT
The DNA here is from genome assembly GCF_018294505.1 of Triticum aestivum. Classification (NCBI taxonomy): domain Eukaryota; kingdom Viridiplantae; phylum Streptophyta; class Magnoliopsida; order Poales; family Poaceae; genus Triticum; species Triticum aestivum. The sequence continues at coordinate 620,108,444 of NC_057812.1, forward strand.
GAATTGATGATAGCAACTGCCTCTGTAACTCAACCCCCCTATACATCTCATTATTCTACATACAAATCCTTCAAAGACAAAAGGGGGAAAAGGATCCCAACATTCATTAGATGTCTTCAGTACCTGTAAACAGAAAATCTACGAGTACAATTCCTTTCGTGATAATTAGATCAGCTCCTCCGAGCAACCACAACAATCAATAGCAACCCAAAAAGGAATATCCTCCATGAGGAGGGCCACGGGAAAAGGGAGAGAACTGGTACAGGGCGTGCTCAGTATAAGATTCCGCATAAGGAGAGGAGAGGTTCACAGCCTTAGAAGGAAAACTCACTTGCATCTGGTTTCCACCTTGACAGATCTGAGCAGCCTTTTGTACCAGCGTAGTGAGGAGCACGCACTGCGCTCGCCGTTGGGGTTGAGGAAGCCCGCCCATGGTCGTCAGATGTAGATCAGCGCGGAGGCATGGTGGTGGCGCGACGACCTAGAGATGGTAGAGGAGCCAAGAAGCACCGCTTCCTCACGTGCTTGCCGTCGGCGGGCTTGCAGCACGATGGAGGGGCTCGGTGCTGTCGTGGGATCTGGTGCTGAGGAGGGAGGCAAGCGTCGAGCACCGACGGCGTTGACCAATCTCGATGGCGGAGCCTAAGGGAGGAAGGCGATGTCCACCTCGCACACCAGATGGGTGTGGAGGGAAGCGACGTCGACCTCGATGCGCCGGCACCATTAATATCGGTGGAGGTTGAACAGGTCAGCGGTGGAGGGGGCTGTAGAGGGCGGAGGGGCTCGGCGGCGGCGTTGGTCCGGCGGGAGGGCTGGGATGGGAAGGAGGATTCAATTTGGGGCAGAACTGGTGGGGGTGGCGCCTATAATGTTTTTCTGTGAATATATTTTCAGTCCCTCGCGCGCTCTCTCGCGCCAGCGGGTTTGGGCAAAATAATTTTAGTCTCGCGCCACGGGGGCAGTCTCGCTCGGGTGGGCCATGCTCAAATTCTCCCGGCAGTTTATCTGCCATTGAGTCCTTCTACCGGCAGTAACACAATCCCCGGCAGATGATCTGCCTTTAATCTAGTATTTCTCCCGGCAGTTAACTTCCTCTAATTAAGTGTTGTAGTGTAGTGGGTACACTTTTTATCACAGATCCGAAGGCAAGATATTCGTTGCTGAGAATGTATCCTTTCTAGAGAAGGAGTTTCTCTCGAAAGAAGTGAGTTGGAGGAAAGTAGAACTTGATGAGGTAACTGTACTTACTCCCTTATTGGAAAGTAGTTCATCACAGAAATATGTTCCTGTGACTACTACACCAATTAGTGAGGAAGCTAATGATGATGATCATGTAACTTCAGATCAAGTTGCTACCGAATCTCGTAGGTAAACCAGAGTGAGATCCGCACAAGAGTGATACGGTAATCCTGTTCTGGAGGTCATGTTACTTGACTATGACGAGCCTACGAACTATGAGGAAGCGATGATGAGCCCAGATTCCGCGAAATGGCTTGAGGCCATGAAATTTGAGATGAGATCCATGTATGGGAACAAAGTATGGACTTTGATTGAATTGCCCATTGACCGGCGAGCCATTGAGATTAAATGGATCTTCAAGAGGAAGACGGACGCTGATAGTAGTGTTACTATCTACAAAGCTAGAATTGTCGCTAAAAGGTTTTCAACAAGTTCAAGGTGTTGACTACGATGAGAGTTTCTTACTCGTATCTATGCATAAGTCTGTCCGAATCATGTTAGCAATTGCCGCATTTTATGAAATCTGGCAAATGGATAAACAAAACTGCATTCCTTAATGGATTTATTAAAAAAGAGTTATATGTGATGCAACCAGAAGGTCTTGTCAATCCTAAAGGTACTAACAAAATATGCAAGCTCCAGCGATCCATCTATGGACTGGTGCAAGCATCTCGGAGTTGGAATATACGCTTTGATAAGTTGATCAAAGCATATAGTTTTATACAGACTTGCTGTGAAGCCTGTATTACAAGAAAGTGAGTGGGAGCACTACAGCATTTCTGATAAGTATATGTGAATGACATATTGTTGATCGGAGATAATGTAGAATTATTCTGCAAAGCATAAAGGAATGTTTGAAAGGAGTTTTTCAAAGAAAGACCTCGGTGAAGCTGCTTACAAATTGAGCATCAACATCTATAAAGATAGATCAAGATTCTTGATAAGTTTTTCAATGAGTACATACCTTGACAAGATTTCGAAGTAGTTCAAAATGGAACAGTCAAAGAAGGAGTTCTTGCCTGTGTTACAATGTGTGAAGTTGAGTAAGACTCAAAACCCGACCACGGCAGAAGATATAGAGAGAATGAAAGTCATTCCCTATGCCTTAGACATAGGTTCTATAAAGTATGCCATGCTGTGTACGAGACCTATTGTATACCCTGTCCTGAGTTTGGCAAGGGAGTACAATAGTGATCTAGGAGTAGATCACTGGACATTGGTCAAAATTATCCTTAGTGGAATAAGGATATGTTTCTCGACTATGGAGGTGACAAAAGGTTCGTCGTAAAGGGTTATGTCAATGCAAGTTTTGACACTGATCCAGATGACTCAAAGTCTCAATATGGATACATATTTAAAGTGGAAGCAATTAGCTAGAGTAGCTCCGTGCAGAGCATTGTTGACATGGAAATTTGCAAAATACATACGGATCTGAATGTAGCAGACCCTTGACTAAACTTCCATCACAAGCAAAACATGATCACACCTTAGTACTCTTTGGGTATTAATCACATAGCGATGTGAACTAGATTATTGACTCTAGTAAACCCTTTGGGTGTTGGTCACATGACGATGTGAACTATGGGTGTTAATCACATGGTGATGTGAACTATTGATGTTAAATCACATGGTGATGTGAACTAGATTATTGACTCTAGTGCAAGTGGGAGACTGAAGGAAATATGCCCTAGAGGCAATAATAAAGTTATTATTTATTTCCTTATATCATGATAAATGTTTATTATTCATGCTAGAATTGTATTAATCGAAAACATAATACATGTGTGAATACATAGACAAACAGAGTGTCACTAGTATGCCTCTACTTGACTAGCTCGTTGATTAAAGATGGTTATGTTTCCTAACCATAGACATGAGTTATCATTTGATTAACGGGATCACATCATTAGGAGAATGATGTGATTGACTTGACCCATTCCGTTAGCTTAGCACTTGATCGTTTAGTTTGTTGATATTGCTTTCTTCATGACTTATACATGTTCCTATGACTATGAGATTATGCAACTCCCGTTTACCGGAGGAACACTTTGTGTGCCACCAAACGTCACAATGTAACTGGGTGATTATAAAGGTGCTCTATAGGTGTCTCCGAAGGTACTTGTTGGGTTGGCGTATTTCGAGATTAGGATTTGTCACTCCGATTGTCGAAGAGGTATCTCTGGGCCCACTCGGTAATGCACATCACTATAATCCTTGCAAGCATTGCAACTAATGAGTTAGTTGCGGGATGATGTATTACGGAACGAGTAAAGAGACTTGCCAGTAACAAAATTGAACTAGGTATTGAGATACCGACGATCGAATCTCGGGCAAGTAACATACTGATGACAAAGGGAACAACGTATGTTCTTATGCGGTTTGACTGATAAAGATCTTCGTAGAATATGTAGGAGCCAATATGAGCATCCAGGTTCCGCTATTGGTTATTGACCGGAGACGTGTCTCGGTCATGTCTACATAGTTCTCGAACCCGTAGGGTCCGCACGCTTAAAGTTCGATGATGGTTATATTATGAGTTTATGTGTTTTGATGTACCGAAGGAGTTCGGAGTCCCGGATGAGATCGAGGACATGACGAGGAGTCTCGAAATGGTCGAGACGTAAAGATCGATATATTGGACGACTATATTCGGACATCGGGAAAGGTTCCGAGTGATTCGGATATTTTCGGGAGTACCGGGGAGTTACGAGAATTCGTATTGGGCCTTAATGGGCCATACGGGAAAGGAGAGAAAGGCCTCAAAGGGTGGCCGCACCCCTCCCCATGGGCTGGTCCGAATTGGACTAGGGAGGGGGGCGCCCCTTCCTTCCTTCTCCTTTTCCCTTCCCTTTCCTTCCCTCCTACTCCTACTACTTGGAAGGGCTCCTAGTTCTACTAGGAAAGGGGGAATCCTACTCCCGGTGGGAGTAGGACTCCCCTAGGGCGTGCCATAGAGAGGGCTGCCCTCCCCCCTCCGCTCCTTTATATACGGGGGCAGGGGCACCCCAAAGACACAACAATTGATCTCTTGATCTCTTAGCCGTGTGTGGTGCCCCCCTCCACCATAATCCACCTCGATCATATCGTAGCGGTGCTTAGGAGAAGCCCTGCGTCGGTAGAACATCATCGTCATCACCACGCCGTCGTGCTGACGAAACTCTCCCTCAACACTCGGCTAGATCGGAGTTCGAGGGACGTCATCGAGTTGAACGTGTGAAGAACTCGGAGGTGCCGTGCGTTCGGTACTTGATCGGTCAGATCGTGAAGACGTATGACTACATCAACCCCGTTGTGCTAACGCTTCCGCTTTCGGTCTACGAGGGTACGTGGATAACACTCTTCCCTCTCGTTGCTATGCATCACCATGATCTTGCGTGTGCGTAGGAAATTTTTGAAATTACTACGTTCCCCAACACAATCCTCCATGGAAGACACAGGAACAGGGAAAAAACAACAGAGAGAAGAGGGAGAAACCTAGATCTGATTCTGGAAGAAGGAAGAAAAAGGAGGGGGAGACTGAGCCACACACCACACATAGATAGATAGAATTTATAGCCAGGGAGACTCGTAGATTATAAAAATAATAAATAGGCAGGTGGGCAGCCAGCTGGTAGGAAATAGTTATTATACAAGCCATGCAACATTTGACCGCAAATCTGTTCAACTTTAGATAAACCAACAGTTCAAAAGTGCACATAACAAACATATGCAGATAAAAACACATTCAGAGGTAGATAGTTGAATTAATTTAGTCATTTAAACATATGCTCCCTCACAACACAATCTTAAAAACATAATATTCAGTACTTTAGTCATAACGATAAAAGAAACGACGCCATTTGGCCCTGGTGGATGGATGTGGAGCCGTGGCTGCTCTCGCCCTAGCCCAACTGATGATCTGAATATGGTTCCTTCCCCTGCCCTTTGGGAAAAGAAGCTCCAGTTCATTGGAGTTGCAAGTGTCCATCACCTCGCACGCAAGGCGTCTGTTGAACTCTGCCTCCACTTCCTCCTCGGCAGCACGTCGTGCCATCTGCCTACGCCTGCGCCTCCTCCTCCTCCTCCTCTGCTCTGCTACTGCAGCCCACACATCGACGGCATCCCCCTCCTCCTCTATGACCTCTCCCAGCTCAGGATCCATCTCACTTTTCTTTGGTTGCAGCTGGTGGAATGAAACTGACAGAGGGCTCGGGCTTTTATACTCAAAGTGCAGACATATGGGTAGGCAACCAGTAGAAAATACTTACTCCGATGTCAACGCACAGTAATACAACTTCGACACGGAGCAGTCCAACTACACATACGGCAACAATTGAAACAACACTGAAAAACACGCAACTTAATTACACTGTTTGACCAGAATACAAGAAATCGCAGGCTACAGTCAGCTGCCATACACCACCTCCGCCAATGACCAAATAATATGGGAATCCGGGGTAGAAACAACTCAAATAAGAAAAATTGACAACGCAAATATTTTCATAGAATCCTCATATCTCTCCCTGCAATGCCAATTCGAAAGTAAAACAACAGAAAAAGAAGAACACATTTGCATGGCAGGCGTGGAAAACGACCAAGAACACCAAAACTTGTAATCAGAAATTACAGATGAAATTAATCTCCAAAAACTCTAACACACCGGTAATTCTCACATCCAAAAACAACAAACCGAACGTAAAATTGAGGCCTACGAACACTACGGTAAACAACAACGCCCAAAACACGTCCACCGTCAAATGCCCACGCCGTCACCTCCGGTGCCTTGAGATCACAAAACATGACCATGTGAGTGCGCGCACGTGCGGAACCCCTTACATGTCTCCTCTGGCAACGAATGGCCCGCATCATCGCCCCGGAGAATGCCCGGAAGCTCCATGTTGCATCCCATGTTTCCGCCCGTCGTACACGCAGGAAGATCAGTTCAAGTAGAAAACCACGCCAGTCCAACCTGTAAAGTACGTCAGTTCAAGTAGGGTAACAGAATAATATTCTGTTACACGAAACAGAATAGCCCAGATGTATATGTATATATATATACACACACATGTTATTCTACAGTAGACAGAGCGAGTCACACGGCTTATTAGCAGCAATCGTCTGTGTTGATATTGGTCTTTGCACACATTTCTGATTATGGACCTATTTGCAGCGTATCACACACATCTTGTTCAGTTGAACCGTTTCCATTGTGTTGCTAATCACACACAGTTCATCCTAGTGAACCATATGCTATATATCACACATGCCTTCATCTGCCTGCCCATTTCCTTTGTTCCTCCTCACCCCAAACAGTTAATTGAACTGAACCATATGCCCTGCATCGCACACGCAACTAAAATCTGAACCGTGTTTGATGCATCCGTCATCGCAAATGTTTTGCACCCTTTTTGATGGGTTTTTACACCACCGTTTGCGATTATGGCATCGCACACAGTTTCATCGAAGGGTCTCTGATCATAGTGTCGCGTTTGGACCATCCTGTAGTAGTGCTTCCTGAAGGCACCGTCTTGGAGCCCACGGTTCGTCGTGTGTGGCTTCATCTCTTCGTGGTGGCGTGCTCACTAGTGGAGCCCCTGGATGCTCTTGTAGTGCTAGTGGCCGCGTTGCTGCGCTCAACGCCTTTGTATCCCTCCTTGGGTGTGTGCGTGTTTTGTGGTGGAGTGCGTGTGTACCAGGATGTTGTTGACTTTGCTTTATATATAAAGCGGGACGAAAGCCCTTTTCGGTATTCATACAGAAGTTGTCTTCATATCTTGCTTTGTGGCCATTTAGTGCAGGGGCCATCCACCTTCTTCATAGAAGTGGGAGAGTGCGAAAAGCGTGTAAGTGGCAATCAGTTCTTCACGGATAGCTAATTACTACCAGTACTTGATAGACACCTTTTTATTTTGAGCAATGGCTATCATGGCTAACTTTATTAATGGTGATTAATAGTTACATCGTTTATTGACCAAGAATGAAAGTAGGGGGATCATCGTCCCACGTACAAGAAACTTTATTGATAAAACTAAAATTTTCTAGCTCATGTGCCACCATGTTTACTTCCTTACTACAAAGTTTATACTCTACCTTCTCGATTATTGTAGCTGTATCAAGGAAATCAACATGTAGTTCTTCACATACACCTGGTTACAACAGGGGCCTACTTCATGATAGTGCGCGGATAACGAAACCCAACCTCCAAGTGAGTAACAAAATTGCCTCCGTGGAAACTACATAGGTGAACCAACTTTTGGTGAATGCCATGGGATTGTCGAGTACTAATAATATAACATACTCGCCGTAAGAAGGCGACGTGCATTACTTATGCCAACGTCGAATCAAATCAAAGACCTAACATGAAAGTGACATGAGACCACCAATTTGGTGAACGTTCTAGTAATAAATCAAGTGAAACTTATATGTGGTTCACATGGTTTCTCACATCAAGAGGGATTGAGGGACAATGCAATGCTTTTCTTTAAAAATGCATTGAAATGGAACAGATCCCTCAACTCATGAATTCGGCCCACTAAATGCTTATGTAAGAACTACATCGGTGAGACAAACTACACATGGAAAGAACGACTCCGTATGGTCACACATCTAGTAACAAAGAATAGTAAATCTAGTTTATTTTGTTAGCCGTAATATTGATGTTTTTTGTGTCTGCATGTTTATTTCATTTCTACATGAGTTAGTGTCGTGCAGGGACAATGCATATTAGTAGATGTATGTGCAAAACATAGGATTAATGGCTTGGCTAAAAGGCATGTATCGAGGAGTTGCCAAGGTGGTGCATGACGCGGGAGTCGTGATGTATGAAGCACATTGTTGCATGCGAGCTGGGATATGCAGTGGCACGCATAGGCATTGAGTTAGCTAGGATGCTTTTTGACTGGACATAAAGCAAAGACATTTTATAGTTGTAATGACCACTAACACCACTAGCTTCAAGTATTTTGAAATGGCGATTAGTATTTAAGTTGTCATCATATTTGCTTTATGTCAAGTGAAATAGAGAGAAGAAAAGACGTTCGGCTGTGTTGAAGCAGTACATCCGCAAATATCTTCTATCTCCATTGGTTTGTGTGTGTTGTGAGAATCAACCAAGAGAAACAAAGTGAGTTGAGATAGTTAGCTCCAACATATTTGGCAGAATCTGAAGTGAAGCGGTATAATATAGAAGACACTCCGGCTTACCACACCCTTTTTTGAAAAAGAGGTTGAAACTTTCGGCCTATGGATCAATATGATGCACATAACCATAAAATTACCACACATGTACAGCAGAAATTCTGCAAGTAGCCAGGAAAATCCATATTTAACAAATAATCTTAAGCTGAAAAAATTAGAATTATAAAGTATATAGATTACTTCTATCACCAATTAAACACCCACAACTAAAGTGAAAAGGCGATCAAGCACACAAATTAAAGCAAACTGAACACAGATTCATGATGTTCACCTTCAGAAATGGTAGTTATGACATAAAAGTTGAAAAAAGATAAATACCATGGTTCATCAATCTACTAAATGGTTGCCACACAGAGACAATGAACTAGGGAAAGGGTCGATTACAAAAGAGACTTGGGATGCAACTCTTTTACATCTAAGCTTGGACATAAGCATATGCTGGCCGAAGGTGACAATAGGGTGCTTCCCAATCTCCCATAGTCTTATTCCTGAAACCCGGAACAAAAAGTTCATTGTAATAAAAACATTATCAACCTCAGACTGAACATCCAAATTGGAAAGGCTTACCCTTTGTCCCGATATATAGGGTTTGAATCCCTTAGACAAATTCTCCAGAGACGGGCATGTTATCGAAGCTCCAAAGGTCCATGTTGCCAATGACATCCTAAGGCTCATCAAAATTCACTAGGCCATCAATCAGCTCATCCACATCGTCATCCATAAGATATCTCATCCAAGGTTCAGAACTGGCAGCATTATTCTCCATAACAGGAGGCACCAGTGAGTTGTAGGTGTTATTCTCGACAAGCGTAGATTCTGCTCCTTCGGCAATGGTAGAAATGGATCATATATCTAGACTCTTGGTCTCATACTCCCAGCCCAAGTCAGAGCAGCCAAAAGAGTTGCTTCCCTGGTCAGAGTACATATCCATAATAGGAGCTTTAACAGGGGCAACAGAGTTCATTGCAGGAACAAGTGGCTGGATTGATGCAAAGTCGACATATCCTGTTGGTTCCTCTAGAAAGTTAACCTTGGCCTTCTTACCATAGATTTGGCGTGCTTCAGCATCATAAGCTCTTCCAGCTTCTTTAGCACTGTTGAAAGTATCGAGCCAGACACTGACACCCTTGCTAGGATCTTTGATTTCAGCAGCCCACTTACCCAAGGGGCAGTGACGGATACCCTTGATTTGGTTCTTTCCCTTCCTTTTTGCTGACCTTTCTGCAGGACCATCAAAACCAGCAATAGGCATGGTGCTTAAGTCATCTGCAATAGAAGATCAATGTCAATGCTAAGAGGGACCAACACAGATAAATTTCTCTCACACATAGTAAATAATTTTTTCATGAATTTAAATGAAAAATATAATAATTGTAATGAACACCGAACCATGATGGGTCGGGTTCGGGTGAAAACATCATCAGTCACCAACAAAACAAATAAATAAAAATAATAATCACAACTTAATAAAAAATCCAAGGTTCTGATAAACATACCTCATGTTATAAATCTTTGACATCATTTTGCAATTATTAATCTACAAATTGCATTATAGACAATGCAGAATCAAGGATATTCTTTTTCAGTCTGATTCAGTGATTAGTAAAGTAATCATTTAGACTAATAAATGAACCAAGCCTAGAACAATCCTCGGTTCCTCAGCCACACCTACAACCATCTAACAAGGAAACAATTCAAGAGGCCAAGACCTCGGCGGAAATAGGCTACTAACCGAACACAACAGAGAAATGGAAAAGCCTAACCCTTCACCCAAATTACTGCATGATAGCACATCCAATATAAAATCTCTAAAAAAATAGGAGTAACACCACCCAAACACAGCCTTCCAATAGCCACCCCTACAAAAAATTCTCATCCTACCCAATCGAACGACCAAACCAGTTTTGAACCAATCAGACAATCTCCTATTTCTACTACCTTAGCCCTAGTTTACTAGTCCCCCTTGTATTTTTGGTCATACTTTTTTACCATGATTTTAATCAATAAAATATAAGTTAAACGTAGCAAAAATAATAGGAAAACTACACTCAAATAAGAATCTAACAATATAAATTTTATGACATGCATTAATATTATACTAGTTAATTATGTGGTCAAACTTTGACCCAGAATACGATGGAGACTAATAAACCAAGATGGAGGTAATACATAGTCAAGCGCTAAAGGTGATGATACGTAGATTAAAAACTAGTCCAAGCGACCAAGGGCTATTACCTTCGGAGAGGGACCTCTTGATGGCGGCAAAGGGCTTGATCTCGACTTCCTCGTAGTCATCATCCTTCTCGGCCACCCCACCGCACCCGAGCTCCAAGTCATAGTCCCTGGAGTCGGCCAAGAACTTCTTGAAATCGGCCTCAAAGTCCTCCTCGTCGTAGTCCAGGCTGAGTCCCTTGCGCCCGCCATGCCGCGTGAAGTGATGGCCCCGCCACCTCCTCGCTGGGGCTTCTTCTTCTCGGGCCGCACCGTGACCTCCATCACCTTCCGCGTCACCGTGGGAACCTTGACGTCGGCGAGTAATGCTCTACCAGACATGATGGCTGCTGATACCTCGTCGCAGTCGTCGTCGGGGAAGGGGCCTCGTTGGAATTGGTAAATGTACAAAGATTTTAATAAGCAAGGCAACAGGTGTGGGTTGGTAGGTGGGGGTGAGGTCAGTCCCCTATATACAAGGTGGCCGCGTGATGGTGCAAGAGGGCATGTGGTGGGCCCACGCGTCAGCGAGGGGCCGTGCGGTGGGAGGAAGGCACGAGGCAGGTTCCAAAAGCGAGCGTTTTGGGAATCTTGCATGCTATTCCCTTGAGAAAACTGCTATTTCTTGCATTGTGCCTTGCGAATGAACAGATGGATGTATGTTTGACTTTATTTATTTGGAGGCAAGCCAACATTTATTAGCTCAAGATTGTTCTACCACACACCTGTAGTATGATTGTGCCACTATTGTCATACACTCTCCATCTGGGTTTATTGGATGGGTTCAATGTTTAACCAAAAATCGTCTCATAAATGATTGTGTATAATGCTAAGATTTTTGCAAATCACTCATGGCTTGTTACGTCATTTATTAGCTCAAGATTGTACTACACGCCTATAGTATGACTGTACTATTACGGTTGCTCTCCCCTTTCGCGTCTATTGGACGGGTTCGTTCAACCGAACATTTAACCAAAAATCTTATCATAAATGATTGTGTGTAATGCTAAGATCTTTGCAAATCAGTCATAGTTATGTCATTTATTAGCTCAATAGTGTACTACACACCTGTAGTATCAGTCTACCGTTGTTGTACTCTCTTCGTCTGGGTTTATTGGACAGGTTCATCCAACCAAACGTTTAACCAATATTTTCTCATAAATGATTGTATTTAATTTTAAGATTCTTGCAAATAAATCATAGCTAGTTACAACATTTATTAGCTCAAGATTATACTACGCGACGTAGTACAACTGTACTACTACCGTCGTACACTCTCAGTCTTGGTTTATTGCATGGGTTCATCCAACCGAATATTTGACCCAAAAATCTTCTCATAAATGATTGTATGTAATGCTAGGATCTTTGCAAATCACTCATAGCTAGTTACATCATTTATTAGCTCAGGATTATACTACACACCTGTAGTATGACTCTACTATCGTCGTAGTCTCTTTGCCTAAGTTTATTGGATAGGCTCATTAAATCAAACATTTAACTAAAAATTGCCTCGTAAATGATTGTTTGTAATGCTAAAATCTTTGCAAATAACTCATAGCTAGTTATACCATTTATTAGCTCAAGATTATACTACACACCTCTAGTATGATTGTACTACTATTGTCATACATCTCCGTCCGGGTTCATCCAGTCGAATGTTTTACCAAAAATCTTCTCATAAATGATTGTGTGTAATGCTAAGATCTTTGCAAATCACTGGCTCGTTCCACCATTAATTAGCTCAAGATTGTACTACACACAAGTAGTATGACTATTGTTTCCGTACTCACTTCATCCGGGTTTATTGGGTGGGTTCATCAAACCAAATGTTTAATCAAAATCTTCTCATAAATGATTGTGCGTAACTCCAAGATTCTTGTAAGTCACTCATAGCTACTTACTTCGTTGTTCTCAAATAGAAATACAGTTACTCCATTAAGTTACTAGCATGTAGTTTATGTGCAATTGTTAGCATTATTATGCGATAATTGTATGAATTATAAGTTAGCATTGTAATTTTCTCATCATATTCTTGATCTAACGATGTATATGGAGATCCAACATTTGTTTTTAAAGAACATGACATCGACCTTGTATCCTACTTAATATTCAACCAATATCCCCTTATAAATGACTCTATAACTCTATGATTAAATTATACATATCTACTTACCCCCATTGACTTACTGTCAAGTATGTGCAATCATTAGCATTATTATGCAGTTAGTTTACGAATCCAGATGAACATTAAAACTTTTTATAATGTGTTCATGATCTAGACATGTATATAGAGATTTTAAAAATGTGAATTAACATGGCAACATTGATTCGCGACTTTGTGCATCTTACTTGACACCGAGAAGAAATAATTTGTGAGTAGTTTTGTTTCTTCTAATAGGATGTGACGGCCGATGCATGAATGAAGCAACAACTCTCAGCCAAAACACAGTTTTGGGTACAAAATCTACACCTGAGTATTTTATAGTCAAGTAGCATAAATATTGTGTAAACCATACATGGAAAAATTAATAATATCTAAGAACTTTCAACATATTATGTTGTTTACAACCTTGTATCCTAACTAACAATGGCAAAAATTAACTTTGTGGTGGTCTTTCTGGGTTGGTTGATGCATAAATAACGCTATGGATCAACACGTAAATTTGTGTCGCCATTCTACTTTGAGAAATAAAATGAGTGTAAATCGCCTAAAATCGAAAAACATACATGCCTAAACTGCATGAAACATGGAAATGTAAGAGTGTAAACCACGTGAAAATAACAAACTTCTCTTGCGGGTAGGCTTATCTGGCATGGTGCTACCTATAGTTAAGGGAGGAGCCAGGTTCACACTAGGCAATGGGCTTATTGTGGTTCACTAATATGCTATACATGTGTCCATGGATGTCACGCCCCAGATGCAGCCAGGAGGTCGGGTCCCAGCTCCGCCTTGGGCTATGATCTAAGAATATATTGAAAGCTTTAACAACATAAGCAAATATTTAACCCCATCAAAAAAATGAACCATAGGCGGTTTCAAACATTTCTGTCCTACCTAAAAATGAGAAAATGTGATACTACGGTATCTTCTACAAGACAAGGACGGAAACTATTCCTAATACTTGGATTAAAACCAGTTTCAGCGACATGGGGCCAATACCTTTGGAGAGGGACCCCTTGACGGTGATCAACGGATTGATCTCGATGACCTGGCGCCATTATCCTCCTTAGCCAGCTGGCATGACCGCCCGTTCTGATTTTGCGAGGGGGTAGAGAACTAGGGAAGGATCTGGTCAATTATATATGACATCCGGACGTTTCACGTTTTCTCAGCGTGAACACACACTATCAAGCAAAGACTCCATGCCAAAACATATCACCTGCTCGCACCGCTTAATATAGTATAGTGTAAAACAACAAATGAAGAATTCGGGTTTGCCGAAGGGGACACGTAGAAAGGTACCTTTCGTGCCACATGGTACTACACATTATACTCCCTCAGTTCCAAATTACTCGTCGTGGTTTTAGTTCAAAACCTCGACGAGTAATTTGAAACCGAGGGACTAAGTGCAGACGAGACGAACGACGAGCACGGCATGTAACACTTTCCCTGTTTTTTCATTCTGTCAACTGATCGAAGGAACCAATAAGTGGAACATATACATAGCGGCGAGATCGATGGCCTTGCTCTGTGCGCGGATGATGGCCGGTGAACGGATTTCTCCGGTGCAGATGGACGTGTCGTCCTTGCGTGCTTGCGGTCGTGGGACGGCGCATGGCACGTACGAACATAGGCACGTCGGAAACACGTACGTAATTTTGTTAGACTGGCGTGACTCCCAGTTGGCGCTTGCTGCTGCCTGCCACACTTGGTGCTTGCCGCCGAGCTAGCACAGCTTTACTTCGATCGGTACGTGCAGATCCACTTGCAGTGGATAGGCTCAAGGACTGCTCTCTTGGCTACCTTGGGGAGGCGTTCTTGGTTCTGAGTGTAGAGATGCGACCGGTATCGATAATTGATTGATCGTGCACTAGGCACATATATATAGGTACAAGGGATGCGACCGGTATCTTGTCTCCTAAGATACACGTACATACAGAGAGAGACAGATACTACAGGTACTGCATAGAAAACTCAGACTTATGTACATGTACACATATTCAACACCCCCCGCAGTCGAAGCGTCGCCGGTGACGCAAAGACTGGACCGAAAGCCCTCGAAAGTCGAGGTGGGTAGTCCCTTCGTCATCACATCGGCGAACTGCTGATCGGTGGGCACATGTAGAACACGAACACGACCAAGTGCGACGTGCTCCCGGACAAAGTGGATGTCGAACTCAATGTGCTTCATCCGTCGGTGATGGACAGGGTTGGCAGCAAGGTACATCGCGGAAACGTTATCACAATAGACGAGCGTCGCCTTGGTGACCTCACATAGCAACTCCTGGAGTAGCTGTCGTAGCCAGGAACACTCTGCGACGGCGTTGGCCACGGCCCGATACTTGGCCTCAGCGCTCGAGCGTGAGACCGTGGGTTGTCGTTTAGACGACCACGAAATCAGAGAGGGCCCGAGGTAGACGCAGTAGCCGAAAGTGGAGCATCAAGTGCCGGGACACCCAGCCTAGTCGGCGTCGGAGTAGGCGACAAGGTTGGTGTCTGGCGAGGCCGTCAGGGTGAGACCCATGGCTGTGGTGCCACGTATGTACCGAAGTATACGTTTCACGAGAGCCCAATTGGTGTCACGAGGAGCATGCATGTGAAGGCACACCTGCTGGAAAGCATACTAAATGTCTGGACGCGTCAGCGTGAGGTACTGAAGCGCACCAACGATGGAGCGGTAGAAGGGAGTGTCGGACGCCGGAGAGCCCTCAACGACGGACACCTTAGCCTTCGTATCGACATGCGTGGAAGCAGGCTTGTAGTTAAGCATGCCCGCTCGCTCCAGAAGCTCGTAGGCGTACTTCTGCTGGTGCAGGAAGAAGCCAGTAGCCCGGCGCACGACCTCGATCCCGAGGAAGTAGTGGAGAGCCCCCAAGTCCTTGAGGGCGAACTCTGTGATGAGGCGAGCTGTGATCTACTGAAGAAGCGCAGGCGAGGACGCAGTCAGGATGATGTCGTCGACGTACAGTAGGAGGTACACGGCGGCAGGGCCCTGGTGATAGACAACCAGGGGGGCATCGGACCGTGTGGACCGGAACCCCTGTTGCTGGAGGAAGGCCGCGATCCGCTGGTACTAGGCCCGAGGTGCCTTCTTCAACCCGTAGAGAGAACGGGAGAGCAAGCACACATGGTACAGATAGTCGGTGTCGATGAAACCAGTCGGCTGCTGACAGAACACCTGCTCGTCAAGATGGCCATGCAAGAAAGCATTAGACACATCGAGATGGTGGACAGGCCAAGCGCGAGAAACAGCAAGCTGGAGAACGGCGTGAATCGTGTCCAGTTTAACAACTGGGGCGAAGGTGTCGGTGAAGTCCACGCCGGCGCGCTGGCGAAAGCCGCGCACCACCCAACGCACCTTGTAGCGCTCGAGAGAACCCTTGGGGCGAGTCTTGTGGCGGAAGACCCACTTGCCAGTGATGACATTGGCACGGAGTGGCCGCGGGACAAGCTGCCACGTACGGTTGCACTGCAGGGCATCAAACTCCTGACGCATCGCAGCTAGCCAGTTCGGATCCCGAAGGGCTGCGCAAGCGGAGGTGGGGAGCGGGAACGGCGTCGAGGTAGAAGCCGCGCATGCGTACTCGTCCGAAGAGTAGCGCATGCTAGGGCGCAGGGTCCCAGTCCGAGCCCGAGTGACCACACCAGTGAGGGGTGCGGCCGCGGCGACGGGAGCCGCCAAGGGAGTCGCGGTGACGGGGCCGCAGCGGGGTCGGTCGAGGGGGCCACAACGACGGGGGCCGCGGCGGGGGCGGCCGAAGAGGCTGCTGCATCGGGGGCCGCTACAGGGGCCGCAGCGCCAGGGGCCGCCGACACGGGGAGCGCGGGCAGGGCCGAACCCGGGGCGCGGCTGGGCGGTCCACCAGAGGTGGAGGCAGGGACGAACCGCGCCGCAGGAGACTCCAAGGGTGACGGTACCTGCTGAAATGGGAACACGAGGTCATCAAAGTACACATGCCGCGAAGTGAAAACGCGATGGGAGACTGGATCATAGCACCGGTAACCTTTGGTGTTGGGAGGATAGCCAAGGAAGATGCAAGGAAGTGACCAAGGTGCAAGTTTTTGAGGAGCGGTGGACGCGGTGCTAGGATAACAGAGACACCCGAAAATGCGAAGGCCATCATAAGATGGAACCGTACCGAAGAGGAGCTGGTGAGGTGTGTAGTTCCAGCGGGAACGACAGGGGCGAATGTTAATGAGGAGGCTGGCGGTCGCGAGCGCGTCCGGCCAGAACCAAGCAGGTAAATAGGAGTGGAAGAGCAAAGTGCGGACACAGTCATTAAGCGTACGAAGGACGCACTCGACGCGACCATTCTGCTGTGACGTGTAGGGGCAGGTGAGGTGAAAGATGGTGCCGTGGGACGCAAGTAAATTGCGGACAGCGACGTTGTCAAACTCCTTGCCGTTGTCAGTTTGCAACGCGAGAATAGGACGATCGAACTGTGTGGTGACATATGAATAAAAGGCGGTGAGTGTGGCAAGAGCGTCGGACTTGCGACGGAGAGGGAAGGTCCACACATAATGAGTAAAATCATCCAATATCACCAGATAGTCTAAATAGCCCGTGTTGCTAACAACCGGGGACGTCCAAACATCACTATGCAATAACTGAAACAGAAAGGTGGAAATGTCTGTAGACTCGCTAAAGGGAAGACGAACGCGTTTGCCAAGACGGCAAGCCTCACAAGTGTGATCGTCGACCTTATTACATGAGAAGGAAAAATTCTGAAGAATCTGACGCATAATGGTGGAGTTGGGATGACCAAGACGGGCATGCCAAAGATCGACACTAGCGGCAAAGGCGGCGGGGCGACGAGTGGTGGTGGCGCCGAAGGGATGCACTGGATAAAGCTCATTCGGGCTATCACATCAGTGGAGAACCATCCGTGTACGGGCGTCCTTCACAGAGAAACCGATATCGTCAAATTCAACAGTTATAGGATTCTCACGAGCAAGGCGACGAACGGAAACAAGATTAGTGACTAAGTCAGGAGACACAAGAACATTAGACATATGCACAGGAGTGGAAGTAGAAGGAAAAGACATATGACCGACGTGAGTAATGGGTAGGGAGGAATAGTTACCAATGGTGATACGGGTGGGAGTATGAACGGGAGTGGCAGATGTGAGGTTGCCGGGATGAGCAGTCATGTGAGCAGTGGCGCCCGAGTCCATGTACCAGTCACGACCACCACCATAGGAGCTCGGTGACGGGGCGGAGTGCAGTGCAGCGAGCAAGGCCGGGTCCCACAGCGGCGGCACATGAGGAGGGTAGAACCCTCCGTAGGCCGGCGCGGGAGCAGCCCCGAAGACCGGAGCGGCGGC